>NC_092120.1:1162500-1462500 GCF_045679555.1 Salvelinus alpinus | reverse complement strand
ATTTGGTCAATAACAAAAGTTTATCTCAATACTTTGTTGAGGTGGAAGGCATGGCCAGCCGTTGAGAAATGCTTGTTGAAGTTTTCGATTATCATGGATTTATCGGTGGTGACAGTGTTTCCTAGCCTCAGAGCAGTGGGCAGCTGGGAGGAGGTGCTCTTGTTCTCCATGGACTTTAGTGTTCCAAAACTTTTTGGAGTTAGAGCTACAGGATGCAAATTTCTGCTTGAAAAAGCTAGCCTTTGCTTTCCTGACTGACTGCGTGTATTGGTTCCTGAACTTCCCTGAACAGTTGCATATCACGGGGACTATTCGATGCTATTGCAGTCCGCCACAGGATGTTTTTGTGCTGGTCGAGGGCAGTCAGGTCTGGAGTGAACCAAGGGCTATATCTGTTCTTAGTTCTGCGTTTTTTGAACGGGGCATGCTTATCTAAGATGGTGAGGAAGTTACTTTTAAAGAATGACCAGGCATCCTCAACTGACGGGATGAGGTCAATATCCTTCCAGGATACCCGGGCCAGGTCAATTAGAAAGGCCTGCTCGCAGAAGTGTTTTAGGGAGCGTTTGACAGTGATGATGGGTGGTCGTTTGACCGCGGACCCGTAGCCGATACAGGCAATGAGGCAGTGATCGCTGAGATCTTGATTGAAGACAGCAGAGTTGTATTTGGAGGGCAAGTTGGTCAGGATAATGTCTATGAGGGTGCCATGTTTACGGATTTAGGGTTGTACCTGGTGGGTTCCTTGATGATTTGTGTGAGATTGAGGGCATCTAGCTTAGATTGTAGGGCTGCCGGGGTGTTAAGCATATCCCAGTTTAGGTCACCTAACAGAACAAACTCTGAAGGTAGATGGGGGGCGATCAATTCACAAATGGTGTCCAGGGCACAGCTGGGAGCTGAGGGGGGTCGGTAGCAGGCGGCAACAGTGAGAGACTTATTTCTGGAGAGATACATTTTTAAAATTAGAAGTTTGAACTGTTTGGGAATGGACCTGGAAAGTATGACATTACTTTGCAGGCTATCTCTGCAGTAGGTTGCAACTCCTCCCCCTTTGGCAGTTCTATCTTGACGGAAAATGTTATAGTTGGGTATGGAAATCTCAGAATTTTTGGTGGCCTTCCTAAGCCAGGATTCAGACACGGCAAGGACATCAGGGTTGGCAGAGTGTGCTAAAGCAGTGAGTAAAACAAACTTAGTGTCACACCCTGGCCTTAGTTATCTTTGTTTTCTTTATTATTTTAGTTAGGTCAGGGTGTGACATGGGGTATGTTTGTGTTTTTGTCTTGTCTTGGGTGGTTGTAGTGTCTAGGGGGATTTGTTAGAGTGTATGGGTTTGTGTTGAGTGAATGTTTCTAGGGAAGTCTATGGTTGAGTGAATGTGTCTAGGTATGTCTATGGTTGCCTGAGTGGTTCTCAATCAGAGACAGATGTTTTTCATTTGTCTCTGATTGGGAGCCATATTTAAGGCGGCCATAGGCATCATGTATTTGTGGGTAATTGTCTATGTCTAAACGTTAGTAGCTTGTGTGTGCACTTTAGTTTTGTAGCTTCACGGTCGTTTGTTGTTTTGTTAGTTTGTAAAGTGTTTTGTTTCGTTTTTCCTTCTTAAAATAAAAAGAAGATGTCTTATTTTTCACATGCTGCGTTTTGGTCCTCTCTCTCTTCACAAGACGATCGTGACACTTAGGGAGGAGGCTTCTGATGTTGACATGCATGAAACCAAGGCTTTTTCGATCACAGAAGTCAACAAATGAGGGTGCCTGGGGACATGCAGGTCCTGGGTTTACCCCCATTGAGAACTTGTGGTCAATCCTCAAGAGGCGGGTGGACAAACAAAAACCCACAAATTCTGACAAACTCCAAGCATTGATTATACAAGAATGGGCTGCCATCAGTCAGGATGTGACCCAGAAGTTAATTGACAGCATGCCACGGTGGATTGCAGAGGTCTTGAAAAAGAAGGGTCAACACTGCAAATATTAACTCTTTGCATCAACTTCATGTAATTGTCAATAAAAGCCTTTGACACTTATGAAATACTTGTAATTATACTTCAGTATTCCATAGTAACATCTGCCAAAAATATCTAAAGACACTGAAGCAGCAAACTTTGTGAAAATTTATATTTGTGTAATTCTCAAAACTTTTGGCAACGACTGTATATTAACTTCAGTATGTTAAAATGAACACTGCTTTAATAAGGAGAATGAGAGGGGGAGAGGGAGTGGGATAGAGAGAGAGAGTGGGATAGAGAGAGAGAGTGGGATAGAGAGAGAGAGAGGGAGAGAGAGTGAGTGAGTGAGATCGTGAGTAATAAGAATGAAAGAGGAAGGGGGAGGAGGAGAGATGGAGAGAGAGAGACAATGAGGGAGAGCAACAGAGAGAGTGAGATTGACAGAAGAAGGGGTAATGTGAGATTGACAGTGGAAGGGGTAATGTGAGAATGACAGAAGAAGGGGTAATGTGAGATTGACAGAAGAAGGGGTAATGTGAGATTGACAGTGGAAAGGGTAATGTGAGATTGACAGAAGAAGGGGTAATGTGAGATTGACAGAAGAAGGGGTAATGTGAGATTGACAGAAGAAGGGGTAATGTGAGATTGACAGAAGGGGCAATGTGAGATTGACAGAAGAAGGGGTAATGTGAGATTGACAGAAGAAGGGGTAATGTGAGATTGACAGAAGAAGGGGTAATGTGAGAATGACAGAAGAAGGGGTAATGTGAGATTGACAGTGGAAAGGGTCATGTGAGATTGACAGTGGAAGGGGTAATGTGAGATTGACAGAAGGGGTAATGTGAGATTGACAGTGGAAGGGGTAATGTGAGATTGACAGTGGAAGGGGTAATGTGAGATTGACAGTGGAAGGGGTAGTGTGAGATTGACAGTGGAAGGGGTAGTGTGAGATTGACAGTGGAAGGGGTAATGTGAGATTGACAGTGGAAGGGGTAGTGTAAGATTGACAGTGGAAGGGGTAGTGTGAGATTGACAGTGGAAGGGGTAATGTGAGATTGACAGTGGAAGGGGTAATGTGAGATTGACAGTGGAAGGGGTAATGTGAGATTGACAGTGGAAGGGGTAGTGTAAGATTGACAGTGGAAGGGGTAGTGTGAGATTGACAGTGGAAGGGGTAATGTGAGATTGACAGTGGAAGGGGTCATGTGAGATTGACAGTGGAAGGGGTAGTGTAAGATTGACAGTGGAAGGGGTAGTGTGAGATTGACAGAAGAAGGGGTAATGTGATATTGACAGTGGAAGGGGTCATGTGAGATTGACAGTGGAAGGGGTCATGTGAGATTGACAGTGGAAGGGGTCATGTGAGATTGACAGTGGAAGGGGTAGTGTAAGATTGACAGTGGAAGGGGTAGTGTGAGATTGACAGAAGAAGGGGTAATGTGATATTGACAGTGGAAGGGGTAGTGTGAGATTGACAGTGGAAGGGGTAATGTGAGATTGACAGTGGAAGGGGTAGTGTAAGATTGACAGTGGAAGGGGTAGTGTGAGATTGACAGTGGAAGGGGTAATGTGAGATTGACAGAAGAAGGGGTAATGTGAGATTGACAGAAGAAGGGGTAATGTGAGATTGACAGTGGAAGGGGTAGTGTGAGATTGACAGTGGAAGGGGTAGTGTGAGATTGACAGTGGAAGGGGTAGTGTGAGATTGACAGTGGAAGGGGTAATGTGAGATTGACAGTGGAAGGGGTAGTGTAAGATTGACAGTGGAAGGGGTAGTGTGAGATTGACAGTGGAAGGGGTAATGTGAGATTGACAGTGGAAGGGGTAGTGTGAGATTGACAGTGGAAGGGATCATGTGAGATTGACAGTGGAAGGGGTAATGTGAGATTGACAGTGGAAGGGGTAATGTGAGATTGACAGTGGAAGGGGTCATGTGAGATTGACAGTGGAAGGGGTAATGTGAAATTGACAGTGGAAGGGGTAGTGTGAGATTGACAGAAGAAGGGGTAATGTGAGATTGACAGTGGAAGGGGTAATGTGAGATTGACAGTGGAAGGGGTCATGTGAGATTGACAGTGGAAAGGGTCATGTGAGATTGACAGTGGAAGGGGTAATGTGAGATTGACAGTGGAAGGGGTAATGTGAGATTGACAGTGGAAGGGGTAATGTGAGATTGACAGTGGAAGGGGTAGTGTGAGATTGACAGTGGAAGGGGTAGTGTGAGATTGACAGTGGAAGGGGTAATGTGAGATTGACAGTGGAAGGGGTAGTGTGAGATTGACAGTGGAAGGGGTAATGTGAGATTGACAGTGGAAGGGATCATGTGAGATTGACAGTGGAAGGGGTAATGTGAGATTGACAGTGGAAGGGGTAATGTGAGATTGACAGTGGAAGGGGTCATGTGAGATTGACAGTGGAAGGGGTCATGTGAAATTGACAGTGGAAGGGGTAGTGTGAGATTGACAGAAGAAGGGGTAATGTGAGATTGACAGTGGAAGGGGTAATGTGAGATTGACAGTGGAAGGGGTAATGTGAGATTGACAGTGGAAGGGGTCATGTGAGATTGACAGTGGAAGGGGTAATGTGAGATTGACAGTGGAAGGGGTAGTGTGAGATTGACAGTGGAAGGGGTAATGTGAGATTGACAGTGGAAGGGGTCATGTGAGATTGACAGTGGAAAGGGTCATGTGAGATTGACAGTGGAAGGGGTAATGTGAGATTGACAGTGGAAGGGGTAATGTGAGATTGACAGTGGAAGGGGTAATGTGAGATTGACAGTGGAAGGGGTAGTGTAAGATTGACAGTGGAAGGGGTAGTGTGAGATTGACAGTGGAAGGGGTAATGTGAGATTGACAGTGGAAGGGGTAGTGTGAGATTGACAGTGGAAGGGGTAATGTGAGATTGACAGTGGAAGGGATCATGTGAGATTGACAGTGGAAGGGGTAATGTGAGATTGACAGTGGAAGGGGTAATGTGAGATTGACAGTGGAAGGGGTCATGTGAGATTGACAGTGGAAGGGGTAATGTGAAATTGACAGTGGAAGGGGTAGTGTGAGATTGACAGAAGAAGGGGTAATGTGAGATTGACAGTGGAAGGGGTAATGTGAGAATGACAGAAGAAGGGGTAATGTGATATTGACAGAAGAAGGGGTAATGTGAGATTGACAGTGGAAAGGGTAATGTGAGATTGACAGAAGAAGGGGTAATGTGAGATTGACAGAAGAAGGGGTAATGTGAGATTGACAGAAGAAGGGGTAATGTGAGATTGACAGAAGGGGCAATGTGAGATTGACAGAAGAAGGGGTAATGTGAGATTGACAGAAGAAGGGGTAATGTGAGATTGACAGAAGAAGGGGTAATGTGAGAATGACAGAAGAAGGGGTAATGTGAGATTGACAGTGGAAAGGGTCATGTGAGATTGACAGTGGAAGGGGTAATGTGAGATTGACAGAAGGGGTAATGTGAGATTGACAGTGGAAGGGGTAATGTGAGATTGACAGTGGAAGGGGTAATGTGAGATTGACAGTGGAAGGGGTAATGTGAGATTGACAGTGGAAGGGGTAGTGTGAGATTGACAGTGGAAGGGGTAGTGTGAGATTGACAGTGGAAGGGGTAATGTGAGATTGACAGTGGAAGGGGTAGTGTAAGATTGACAGTGGAAGGGGTAGTGTGAGATTGACAGTGGAAGGGGTAATGTGAGATTGACAGTGGAAGGGGTAGTGTGAGATTGACAGTGGAAGGGGTAGTGTGAGATTGACAGTGGAAGGGGTAATGTGAGATTGACAGTGGAAGGGGTCATGTGAGATTGACAGTGGAAGGGGTCATGTGAGATTGACAGTGGAAGGGGTAGTGTAAGATTGACAGTGGAAGGGGTAGTGTGAGATTGACAGAAGAAGGGGTAATGTGATATTGACAGTGGAAGGGGTAATGTGAGATTGACAGTGGAAGGGGTCATGTGAGATTGACAGTGGAAGGGGTAGTGTAAGATTGACAGTGGAAGGGGTAGTGTGAGATTGACAGAAGAAGGGGTAATGTGATATTGACAGTGGAAGGGGTAGTGTGAGATTGACAGTGGAAGGGGTAATGTGAGATTGACAGTGGAAGGGGTAGTGTAAGATTGACAGTGGAAGGGGTAGTGTGAGATTGACAGTGGAAGGGGTAATGTGAGATTGACAGAAGAAGGGGTAATGTGAGATTGACAGTGGAAGTGGTAATGTGATATTGACAGTGGAAGGGGTAGTGTGAGATTGACAGTGGAAGGGGTAGTGTGAGATTGACAGTGGAAGGGGTAATGTGAGATTGACAGTGGAAGGGGTAGTGTAAGATTGACAGTGGAAGGGGTAGTGTGAGATTGACAGTGGAAGGGGTAATGTGAGATTGACAGTGGAAGGGGTAGTGTGAGATTGACAGTGGAAGGGGTAATGTGAGATTGACAGTGGAAGGGATCATGTGAGATTGACAGTGGAAGGGGTAATGTGAGATTGACAGTGGAAGGGGTAATGTGAGATTGACAGTGGAAGGGGTCATGTGAGATTGACAGTGGAAGGGGTAATGTGAAATTGACAGTGGAAGGGGTAGTGTGAGATTGACAGAGGAAGGGGTCATGTGAGATTGACAGTGGAAAGGGTCATGTGAGATTGACAGTGGAAGGGGTAATGTGAGATTGACAGAAGAAGGGGTAATGTGAGATTGACAGTGGAAGGGGTAATGTGAGATTGACAGTGGAAGGGGTAATGTGAGATTGACAGTGGAAGGGGTAGTGTGAGATTGACAGTGGAAGGGGTAGTGTGAGATTGACAGTGGAAGGGGTAATGTGAGATTGACAGTGGAAGGGGTAGTGTAAGATTGACAGTGGAAGGGGTAGTGTGAGATTGACAGTGGAAGGGGTAGTGTGAGATTGACAGTGGAAGGGGTAGTGTGAGATTGACAGTGGAAGGGGTAATGTGAGATTGACAGTGGAAGGGATCATGTGAGATTGACAGTGGAAGGGGTAATGTGAGATTGACAGTGGAAGGGGTCATGTGAGATTGACAGTGGAAGGGGTCATGTGAGATTGACAGTGGAAGGGGTCATGTGAAATTGACAGTGGAAGGGGTAGTGTGAGATTGACAGAAGAAGGGGTAATGTGAGATTGACAGTGGAAGGGGTAATGTGAGATTGACAGTGGAAGGGGTCATGTGAGATTGACAGTGGAAAGGGTCATGTGAGATTGACAGTGGAAGGGGTAATGTGAGATTGACAGTGGAAGGGGTCATGTGAGATTGACAGTGGAAAGGGTCATGTGAGATTGACAGTGGAAGGGGTAATGTGAGATTGACAGAAGAAGGGGTAATGTGAGATTGACAGTGGAAGGGGTAATGTGAGATTGACAGTGGAAGGGGTAATGTGAGATTGACAGTGGAAGGGGTAGTGTGAGATTGACAGTGGAAGGGGTAGTGTGAGATTGACAGTGGAAGGGGTAGTGTGAGACTGACAGTGGAAGGGGTAATGTGAGATTGACAGTGGAAGGGGTAATGTGAGATTGACAGTGGAAGGGGTAATGTGAGATTGACAGTGGAAGGGGTAATGTGAGATTGACAGTGGAAGGGGTAGTGTAAGATTGACAGTGGAAGGGGTAGTGTGAGATTGACAGTGGAAGGGGTAATGTGAGATTGACAGTGGAAGGGGTAATGTGAGATTGACAGTGGAAGGGGTAGTGTGAGATTGACAGTGGAAGGGGTAGTGTGAGATTGACAGTGGAAGGGGTAGTGTGAGATTGACAGAAGAAGGGGTAATGTGATATTGACAGTGGAAGGGGTAGTGTGAGATTGACAGTGGAAGGGGTAATGTGAGATTGACAGTGGAAGGGGTAGTGTAAGATTGACAGTGGAAGGGGTAGTGTGAGATTGACAGTGGAAGGGGTAATGTGAGATTGACAGAAGAAGGGGTAATGTGAGATTGACAGTGGAAGTGGTAATGTGATATTGACAGTGGAAGGGGTAGTGTGAGATTGACAGTGGAAGGGGTAATGTGAGATTGACAGTGGAAGGGGTAGTGTGAGATTGACAGTGGAAGGGGTAATGTGAGATTGACAGTGGAAGGGGTAATGTGAGATTGACAGTGGAAGGGGTAATGTGAGATTGACAGTGGAAGGGGTCATGTGAGATTGACAGTGGAAGGGGTCATGTGAGATTGACAGTGGAAGGGGTAGTGTAAGATTGACAGTGGAAGGGGTAGTGTGAGATTGACAGAAGAAGGGGTAATGTGATATTGACAGTGGAAGGGGTAGTGTGAGATTGACAGTGGAAGGGGTAATGTGAGATTGACAGTGGAAGGGGTAGTGTAAGATTGACAGTGGAAGGGGTAGTGTAAGATTGACAGTGGAAGGGGTAGTGTGAGATTGACAGTGGAAGGGGTAATGTGAGATTGACAGAAGAAGGGGTAATGTGAGATTGACAGTGGAAGGGGTAATGTGATATTGACAGTGGAAGGGGTAGTGTGAGATTGACAGTGGAAGGGGTAATGTGAGATTGACAGTGGAAGGGGTAGTGTGAGATTGACAGTGGAAGGGGTAATGTGAGATTGACAGTGGAAGGGGTAGTGTAAGATTGACAGTGGAAGGGGTAGTGTGAGATTGACAGTGGAAGGGGTAATGTGAGATTGACAGTGGAAGGGGTAGTGTGAGATTGACAGTGGAAGGGGTAATGTGAGATTGACAGTGGAAGGGATCATGTGAGATTGACAGTGGAAGGGGTCATGTGAGATTGACAGTGGAAGGGGTCATGTGAGATTGACAGTGGAAGGGGTAGTGTGAGATTGACAGTGGAAGGGGTAATGTGAGATTGACAGTGGAAGGGATCATGTGAGATTGACAGTGGAAGGGGTAATGTGAGATTGACAGTGGAAGGGGTAATGTGAGATTGACAGTGGAAGGGGTCATGTGAGATTGACAGTGGAAGGGGTAATGTGAAATTGACAGTGGAAGGGGTAGTGTGAGATTGACAGTGGAAGGGGTAGTGCGAGATTGACAGAAGAAGGGGTAATGTGAGATTGACAGTGGAAGGGGTAATGTGAGATTGACAGTGGAAGGGGTAATGTGAGATTGACAGTGGAAGGGGTAATGTGAGATTGACAGTGGAAGGTGTCATGTGAGATTGACAGTGGAAGGGGTCGTGTGAGATTGACAGTGGAATATGTAGTGTGAGATTGACAGACGAAGGGGTAATGTGAGATTGACAGTGGAAGGGGTAATGTGAGATTGACAGTGGAAGGGGTAATGTGAGATTGACAGTGGAAGGGGTAATGTGAGATTGACAGTGGAAGGGGTCATGTGAGATTGACAGTGGAAGGGGTCGTGTGAGATTGACAGTGGAAAGGGTAGTGTGAGATTGACAGACGAAGGGGTAATGTGAGATTGACAGTGGAAGGGGTAATGTGAGATTGACAGTGGAAGGGATCATGTGAGATTGACAGAGGAAGGGGTAATGTGAGATTGACAGTGGAAGGGGTAATGTGAGATTGACAGTGGAAGGGGTAATGTGAGATTGACAGTGGAAGGGGTAATGTGAGATTGACAGTGGAAGGGGTAGTGTGAGATTGACAGACGAAGGGGTAATGTGAGATTGACAGTGGAAGGGGTAGTGTGAGATTGACAGTGGAAGGGGTAATGTGAGATTGACAGTGGAAGGGATCATGTGAGATTGACAGAGGAAGGGGTAATGTGAGATTGACAGTGGAAGGGGTAATGTGAGATTGACAGTGGAAGGGGTAATGTGAGATTGACAGTGGAAGGGGTAGTGTGAGATTGACAGACGAAGGGGTAATGTGAGATTGACAGTGGAAGGGGTAGTGTGAGATTGACAGTGGAAGGGGTAGTGTGAGATTGACAGTGGAAGGGGTCATGTGAGATTGACAGTGGAAGGGGTAGTGTGAGATTGACAGTGGAAGGGGTAATGTGAGATTGACAGTGGAAGGGGTAGTGTGAGATTGACAGACGAAGGGGTAATATGAGATTGACAGTGGAAGAGGTAATATGAGATTGACAGTGGAAGAGGTAATGTGAGATTGACAGTGGAAGGGGTAGTGTGAGATTGACAGTGGAAGGGGTAGTGTGAGATTGACAGTGGAAGGGGTAATGTGAGATTGACAGTGGAAGGGGTAATGTGAGATTGACAGTGGAAGGGGTAATGTGAGATTGACAGTGGAAGGGGTAGTGTGAGATTGACAGTGGAAGGGATAGTGTGAGATTGACAGTGGAAGGGATAGTGTGAGATTGACAGTGGAAGGGGTCATGTGATATGAAAGCGGCGGAGCAAATCAAAGAACAATTAAGTGGATTTGCATATTTCTATGAACTCTTCAAGTAGGCCTTCCTAATGCTTTCATCTCAATCACAGTTTCCTCATTTCAGCCCTCTGCCTTTTCAGCCTGCTCATCCTTTCCTCTACTAAACAGGCCTCACTACTCTGTCAGCCTTCGGAAGCTTTCCCTCTATCTCCATGCCTTTTAACATATTCCCTACGTTTCTCTCTCTTTCGACGCTCTGCCTCCTTCTCTTCTGTTTCACATTACTGCTTCTGTCATTATCATACACACTCCTCTCTCTCCTCTATCATTATCATACACACTCCTCTCTCTCCTCTGTCATTATCATACACACTCCTCTCTTCTCTATCATTATCATACACGCTCCTCTCTCCTCTATCATTATCATACACACTCCTCTCTCTCCTCTATCATTATCATACACGCTCCTCTCTCCTCTATCATTATCATACACACTCCTTTCTCTCCTCTGTCATTATCATACACGCTCCTCTCTCCTCTATCATTATCATACACACTCTATCATTATCATACACGCTCCTCTCTCCTCTATCATTATTAAACACGCTCCTCTCTCTCCTTTATCATTATCATACACGCTCCTCTCTCCTCTATCATTATCATACACCCTCCTCTCTCTCCTTTATCATTATCATACACACTCCTCTCTCTCCTCTATCATTATCATACACACTCCTCTCTCTCCTCTATCAGTATCATACACGCTCCTCTCTTCTCTATCATTATCATACACGCTCCTCTCTCTCCTCTATCATTATCATACACACTCCTCTCTCTCCTCTGTCATTATCATACACACTCCTCTCTCCTCTGTCATTATCATACACACTCCTCTCTCTCCTCTATCATTATCATACACACTCCTCTCTCTCCTCTGTCATTATCATACACACTCCTCTCCTCTCTATCATTATCATACACGCTCCTCTCTCCTCTATCATTATCATACACACTCCTCTCTCTCCTCTATCATTATCATACACGCTCCTCTCTCCTCTATCATTATTAAACACGCTCCTCTCTCTCCTTTATCATTATCATACACGCTCCTCTCTCCTCTATCATTATCATACACCCTCCTCTCTCTCCTTTATCATTATCATACACACTCCTCTCTCTCCTCTATCATTATCATACACACTCCTCTCTCTCCTCTATCAGTATCATACACGCTCCTCTCTTCTCTATCATTATCATACACTCTCCTCTCTCTCCTCTATCATTATCATACACACTCCTCTCTCTCCTCTGTCATTATCATACACACTCCTCTCTCCTCTGTCATTATCATACACACTCCTCTCTCTCCTCTATCATTATCATACACACTCCTCTCTCTCCTCTGTCATTATCATACACACTCCTCTCCTCTCTATCATTATCATACACGCTCCTCTCTCCTCTATCATTATCATACACACTCCTCTCTCTCCTCTATCATTATCATACACGCTCCTCTCTCCTCTATCATTATCATACACACTCATTTCTCTCCTCTGTCATTATCATACACGCTCCTCTCTCCTCTATCATTATCATACACACACTATCATTATCATACACGCTCCTCTCTCCTCTATCATTATCATACACGCTCCTCTCTCTCCTTTATCATTATCATACACGCTCCTCTCTCCTCTATCATTATCATACACCCTCCTCTCTCTCCTTTATCATTATCATACACACTCCTCTCTCTCCTCTATCATTATCATACACGCTCCTCTCTCTCCTCTATCAGTATCATACACGCTCCTCTCTTCTCTATCATTATCATACACGCTCCTCTCTCTCCTCTGTCATTATCATACACACTCCTCTCTCCTCTGTCATTATCATACACACTCCTCTCTCCTCTGTCATTATCATACACACTCCTCTCTCTCTTCTGTCATTATCATACACACTCCTCTCTCTCTTCTGTCATTATCATACACACTCCTCTCTCCTCTATCATTATCATACACCCTCCTCTCTCTCCTCTGTCATTATCATACACACTCCTCTCTCCTCTATCATTATCAAACAACCTCCTCTCTCTCCTCTGTCATTATCATACACACTCCTCTCTCCTCTATCATGATCATACACACTCCTCTCTCTCCTCTATCATTATCATACACCCTCCTCTCTCTCCTCTGTCATTATCATTTCCACTCCTCTCTCCTCTGTCATTATCATTTCCACTCCTCTCTCTTCTCTGTCATTATCATACACACTCCTCTCTCTCCTCTGTCATTATCATACACACTCCTCTCTCCTCTGTCATTATCATTTCCACTCCACTCTCCTCTGTCATTATCATTTGTACGCCTCTCTCTCCTCTGTCATTATCATTTCCACTCCACTCTCCTCTGTCATTATCATTTGTACGCCTCTCTCTCCTCTGTCATTATCATACACACCCCTCTCTCTTCTCTGTCCATCGCTTAACCTGGTCTCACTGCCTGTCTGTCTCTGGACGTGTTTTATGTATTACACTGTCCTGCCAATGTGTTTGTCCACAGTGTGTGTTTGTGGCTTTGGCTGTGTGTGTGTGTGTGTGTGTGTGTGTGTGTGTGTGTGTGTGTGTGTGTGTGTGTGTGTGTGTGTGTGTGTGTGTGTGTGTGTGTGTGTGTGTGTGTGTGTGTGTGTGTGTGTGTGTGTGTGTGTGTGTGTGTGTGACTTTGGCTGTGTGCGTGTGTGTGTGACTTTGGCTGTGTGCGTGTGTGTCCACAGTGTATGTCTGTTTATGCTTCAATCCACTACTTCCCATCTTGGTATGTCACAGCTATAAGGCCAGTAAGGCCAAGTTAACCTCTCTACCTCACATAGTCTCTCTCTTTCTCTCTCTTCACACTGAATACACCTCTTTCTCCTCTCACACTCCCTCCCTTTGTTTCTCCTTCCTCTCTGCCTGACTCTGTGTTAATGTCTCCTCTCTTTCCTTCTGTCTCTCTCTCTTACATTCTCTCTCCACACTCTATAATTGTCCCTCTCTCTGTTCCTTTACTCCTCGGCACAGCAAGTGTGTGTGTGGCGGTATAAAGGTTGTTATGTGAGCTAGGTGTTAATTGGCCGAGGAGGTTCGTTAATATGCCCCTTTGCGATTTCAGGAACAGGGCCAGGGAACTGATGAGTCTGTGATTTTCAGAGAGAGAGAGAGATACTGGATAATAACATCTGCATAGTACATAGTAACTTACTTATTATTATTATTATTGTTATTACTATTATTGTTGTTTATCATTCCAAATAGTAGTGGTAGGGGTAGTAGGGTGATGGTAGTGATGGTAGTAGTAATGATGATGGTAGTTGTAGTACTGATGGTGGTAGTAGTAGTAATGATGATGGTAGTTGTAGTACTGATGTAATGGTGAAGATGACAGTTATTTAGTTAAGTTAGTTATAGTTTCATTTTCCATATTTAGCTTTTTATATTTATTACATTTCTAATATATTGTTGTTATTTTTGTATTTAATTTTGTATTTTTATTTAGTACCATTTTATATTATTTGTTATTGTTTATAATTTTATTACAATGTATATTGTATACATTGTTGCTTTGGCAATATTGACACAATGTTTTTCATGCCAATAAAGCAGCTTGAATTTGGGAGAGAGGGAGAGAGAGAACTCCGTTGAGGCAGTCAGAGAAAGGAAAGATGATATCATCCACAGAGAAATTATCACATTGTTAACTTGGCTCCGAATTGGCAGAATGGGGGCAAGGTGTTGGCAAGTGTACCCTGCAGAGGTGGCATACCAAGACCCAGTGAAAATAAACGACTAATCATCCATCTCCTGGTTAGCACACCACAATGAACCCACCCACGACCCCCTACCAGCTACATCACACACCACAATGAACCCACCCTCGACCCCCTACCAGCTACATCACACACCACAATGAACCCACCCTCGACCCCCTACCAGCTACGTCACACACCACACTGAACCCACCCTCGACCCCCTACCAGCTACGTCCCACACCACAATGAACCCACCCTCGACCCCCTACCAGCTACGTCACACACCACAATGAACCCACCCTCGACCCCCTACCTGCTACGTCACACACCACACTGAACCCACCCTCGACCCCCTACCAGCTACGTCCCACACCACAATGAACCCACCCTCGACCCCCTACCTGCTACGTCACACACCACAATGAACCCACCCTCGACCCCCTACCAGCTACATCACACACCACAATGAACCCACCCTCGACCCCCTACCAGCTACATCACACACCACAATGAACCCACCCTCGACCCCCTACCAGCTACATCACACACCACAATGAACCCACCCTCGACTCCTACCAGCTACATCACACACCACAATGAACCCACCCTCGACCCCCTACATCACACACCACAATGAACCCACCCTCGACCCCCTACCATCTACATCACACACCACAATGAACCCACCCTCGACTCCCTACCAGCTACATCACACACAACAATGAACCCACCCTCGACCCCCTACCAGCTACGTCACACACCACAATGAACCCACCCTCGACCCCTACCATCTACATCACACACCACACTGAAGCCACCCTCGACCCCCTACCAGCTACATCACACACCACAATGAACCCACCCTCGACTCCTACCAGCTTCATCACACACCACAATGAACCCACCCTCGACTCCTACCATCTACATCACACACCACAATGAACCCACCCTCGACCCCTACCAGCTACATCACACACCACACTGAACCCACCCTCGACCCCTACCAGCTACATCACACACCACAATGAACCCACCCTCGACCCCCTACCAGCTACATCACACACCACAATGAACCCACCCTCGACCCCTACCAGCTACGTCACACACCACACTGAACCCCTACCATCTACATCACACACCACACTGAACCCACCCTCGACCCCCTACCAGCTACGTCACACACCACAATGAACCCACCCTCGACTCCTACCAGCTACATCACACACCACAATGAACCCACCCTCGACTCCTACCAGCTACATCACACACCACAATGAACCCACCCTCGACTCCTACCATCTACATCACACACCACAATGAACCCACCCTCGACCCCCTACCAGCTACATCACACACCACAATGAACCCACCCTCGACTCCTACCAGCTACATCACACACCACAATGAACCCACCCTCGACTCCTACCAGCTACATCACACACCACAATGAACCCACCCTCGACCCCTACCATCTACATCACACACCACAATGAACCCACCCTCGACCCCCTACAAGCTACATCACACACCACAATGAACCCACCCTCGACCCCTACCATCTACATCATACACCACAATGAACCCACCCTCGACCCCCTACCAGCTACGTCACACACCACACTGAACCCACCCTCGACTCCTACCAGCTACGTCACACACCACAATGAACCCACCCTCGACCCCTACCATCTACGTCACACACCACAATGAACCCACCCTCGACCCCCTACCAGCTACGTCACACACCACAATGAACCCACCCTCGACCCCCTACCAGCTACATCACACACCACACTGAACCCACCCTCGACCCCCTACCAGCTACGTCACACACCACAATGAACCCACCCTCGACCCCCTACCATCTACGTCACACACCACAATGAACCCATCCTCGACCCCCTACCAGCTACATCACACACCACACTGAACCCACCCTCGACCCCCTACCAGCTACGTCACACACCACAATGAACCCACCCTCGACTCCTACCAGCTACATCACACACCACAATGAACCCACCCTCGACTCCTACCATCTACATCACACACCACAATGAACCCACCCTCGACCCCTACCAGCTACGTCACACACCACACTGAACCCACCCTCGACCCCTACCAGCTACATCACACACCACAATGAATCCACCCTAGACCCCCTACCAGCTACATCACACACCACAATGAACCCACCCTCGACCCCTACCATCTACATCACACACCACAATGAACCCACCCTCGACCCCCTACCAGCTACATCACACACCACACTGAACCCACCCTCGACCCCCTACCAGCTACGTCACACACCACAATGAACCCACCCTCGACCCCCTACCATCTACGTCACACACCACAATGAACCCATCCTCGACCCCCTACCAGCTACATCACACACCACAATGAACCCACCCTCGACTCCTACCAGCTACATCACACACCACAATGAACCCACCCTCGACCCCCTACAAGCTACATCACACACCACAATGAACCCACCCTCGACCCCTACCATCTACATCATACACCACAATGAACCCACCCTCGACCCCCTACCAGCTACGTCACACACCACACTGAACCCACCCTCGACTCCTACCAGCTACGTCACACACCACAATGAACCCACCCTCGACCCCTACCATCTACGTCACACACCACAATGAACCCACCCTCGACCCCCTACCAGCTACGTCACACACCACAATGAACCCACCCTCGACCCCCTACCAGCTACATCACACACCACACTGAACCCACCCTCGACCCCCTACCAGCTACGTCACACACCACAATGAACCCACCCTCGACCCCCTACCATCTACGTCACACACCACAATGAACCCATCCTCGACCCCCTACCAGCTACATCACACACCACACTGAACCCACCCTCGACCCCCTACCAGCTACGTCACACACCACAATGAACCCACCCTCGACTCCTACCAGCTACATCACACACCACAATGAACCCACCCTCGACTCCTACCATCTACATCACACACCACAATGAACCCACCCTCGACCCCTACCAGCTACGTCACACACCACACTGAACCCACCCTCGACTCCTACCATCTACATCACACACCACAATGAACCCACCCTCGACCCCTACCAGCTACGTCACACACCACACTGAACCCACCCTCGACCCCTACCAGCTACATCACACACCACAATGAATCCACCCTAGACCCCCTACCAGCTACATCACACACCACAATGAACCCACCCTCGACCCCTACCATCTACATCACACACCACAATGAACCCACCCTCGACCCCCTACCAGCTACATCACACACCACACTGAACCCACCCTCGACCCCCTACCAGCTACGTCACACACCACAATGAACCCACCCTCGACCCCCTACCATCTACGTCACACACCACAATGAACCCATCCTCGACCCCCTACCAGCTACATCACACACCACACTGAACCCACCCTCGACCCCCTACCAGCTACGTCACACACCACA
This sequence comes from Salvelinus alpinus, assembly GCF_045679555.1. Classification (NCBI taxonomy): domain Eukaryota; kingdom Metazoa; phylum Chordata; class Actinopteri; order Salmoniformes; family Salmonidae; genus Salvelinus; species Salvelinus alpinus. The sequence goes on along the minus strand of NC_092120.1, from coordinate 1,444,992 downwards.
ATGAACCCACCCTCGACTCCTACCAGCTACATCACACACCACAAAGAACCCACCCTCGACTCCTACCATCTACATCACACACCACAATGAACCCACCCTCGACCCCTACCAGCTACGTCACACACCACACTGAATCCACCCTCGACCCCTACCAGCTACGTCACACACCACACTGAACCCACCCTCGACCCCCTACCATCTACATCACACACCACACTGAACCCACCCTCGACCCCCTACCAGCTACGTCACACACCACAATGAACCCACCCTCGACTCCTACCAGCTACATCACACACCACAATGAACCCACCCTCGACCCCTACCATCTACATCACACACCACAATGAACCCACCCTCGACCCCCTACCAGCTACATCACACACCACAATGAACCCACCCTCGACCCCTACCATCTACATCACACACCACACTGAACCCACCCTCGACCCCCTACCAGCTACATCACACACCACAATGAACCCACCCTCGACCACCTACCAGCTACATCACACACCACAATGAACCCACCCTCGACCCCCTACCAGCTACGTCACACACCACACTGAACCTACCCTCGACCCCCTACCAGCTACATAACACACCACAATGAACCCACCCTCGACCCCCTACCAGCTACATCACACACCACACTGAACCCACCCTCGACCCCCTACCAGCTACGTCACACACCACAATGAACCCACCCTCGACCCCCTACCATCTACGTCACACACCACAATGAACCCATCCTCGACCCCCTACCAGCTACATCACACACCACACTGAACCCACCCTCGACCCCCTACCAGCTACGTCACACACCACAATGAACCCACCCTCGACTCCTACCATCTACATCACACACCACAATGAACCCACCCTCGACCCCTACCAGCTACGTCACACACCACACTGAACCCACCCTCGACCCCTACCAGCTACATCACACACCACAATGAACCCACCCTCGACCCCCTACCAGCTACATCACACACCACAATGAACCCACCCTCGACCCCTACCAGCTACGTCACACACCACACTGAACCCACCCTCGACCCCCTACCATCTACATCACACACCACACTGAACCCACCCTCGACCCCCTACCAGCTACGTCACACACCACAATGAACCCACCCTCGACTCCTACCAGCTACATCACACACCACAATGAACCCACCCTCGACTCCTACCAGCTACATCACACACCACAATGAACCCACCCTCGACCCCTACCATCTACATCACACACCACAATGAACCCACCCTCGACCCCCTACCAGCTACATCACACACCACAATGAACCCACCCTCGACCCCTACCATCTACATCACACACCACAATGAACCCACCCTCGACCCCCTACCAGCTACGTCACACACCACAATGAACCCACCCTCGACCCCTACCATCTACATCACACACCACAATGAACCCACCCTCGACCCCCTACCAGCTACGTCACACACCACAATGAACCCACCCTCGACCCCCTACCATCTACGTCACACACCACAATGAACCCATCCTCGACCCCCTACCAGCTACATCACACACCACACTGAACCCACCCTCGACCCCCTACCAGCTACGTCACACACCACAATGAACCCACCCTCGACTCCTACCAGCTACATCACACACCACAATGAACCCACCCTCGACTCCTACCATCTACATCACACACCACAATGAACCCACCCTCGACCCCTACCAGCTACGTCACACACCACACTGAACCCACCCTCGACTCCTACCATCTACATCACACACCACAATGAACCCACCCTCGACCCCTACCAGCTACGTCACACACCACACTGAACCCACCCTCGACCCCTACCAGCTACATCACACACCACAATGAATCCACCCTAGACCCCCTACCAGCTACATCACACACCACAATGAACCCACCCTCGACCCCTACCATCTACATCACACACCACAATGAACCCACCCTCGACCCCCTACCAGCTACATCACACACCACACTGAACCCACCCTCGACCCCCTACCAGCTACGTCACACACCACAATGAACCCACCCTCGACCCCCTACCATCTACGTCACACACCACAATGAACCCATCCTCGACCCCCTACCAGCTACATCACACACCACACTGAACCCACCCTCGACCCCCTACCAGCTACGTCACACACCACAATGAACCCACCCTCGACTCCTACCAGCTACATCACACACCACAAAGAACCCACCCTCGACTCCTACCATCTACATCACACACCACAATGAACCCACCCTCGACCCCTACCAGCTACGTCACACACCACACTGAATCCACCCTCGACCCCTACCAGCTACGTCACACACCACACTGAACCCACCCTCGACCCCCTACCATCTACATCACACACCACACTGAACCCACCCTCGACCCCCTACCAGCTACGTCACACACCACAATGAACCCACCCTCGACTCCTACCAGCTACATCACACACCACAATGAACCCACCCTCGACCCCTACCATCTACATCACACACCACAATGAACCCACCCTCGACCCCCTACCAGCTACATCACACACCACAATGAACCCACCCTCGACCCCTACCATCTACATCACACACCACACTGAACCCACCCTCGACCCCCTACCAGCTACATCACACACCACAATGAACCCACCCTCGACCACCTACCAGCTACATCACACACCACAATGAACCCACCCTCGACCCCCTACCAGCTACGTCACACACCACACTGAACCTACCCTCGACCCCCTACCAGCTACATAACACACCACAATGAACCCACCCTCGACCCCCTACCAGCTACATCACACACCACACTGAACCCACCCTCGACCCCCTACCAGCTACGTCACACACCACAATGAACCCACCCTCGACCCCCTACCATCTACGTCACACACCACAATGAACCCATCCTCGACCCCCTACCAGCTACATCACACACCACACTGAACCCACCCTCGACCCCCTACCAGCTACGTCACACACCACAATGAACCCACCCTCGACTCCTACCATCTACATCACACACCACAATGAACCCACCCTCGACCCCTACCAGCTACGTCACACACCACACTGAACCCACCCTCGACCCCTACCAGCTACATCACACACCACAATGAACCCACCCTCGACCCCCTACCAGCTACATCACACACCACAATGAACCCACCCTCGACCCCTACCAGCTACGTCACACACCACACTGAACCCACCCTCGACCCCCTACCATCTACATCACACACCACACTGAACCCACCCTCGACCCCCTACCAGCTACGTCACACACCACAATGAACCCACCCTCGACTCCTACCAGCTACATCACACACCACAATGAACCCACCCTCGACTCCTACCAGCTACATCACACACCACAATGAACCCACCCTCGACCCCTACCATCTACATCACACACCACAATGAACCCACCCTCGACCCCCTACCAGCTACATCACACACCACAATGAACCCACCCTCGACCCCTACCATCTACATCACACACCACAATGAACCCACCCTCGACCCCCTACCAGCTACGTCACACACCACAATGAACCCACCCTCGACCCCTACCATCTACATCACACACCACAATGAACCCACCCTCGACCCCCTACCATCTACGTCACACACCACAATGAACCCACCCTCGAGCCCCTACCAGCTACTTCACACACCACAATGAACCCACCCTCGACCCCCTACAAGCTACATCACACACCACAATGAACCCACCCTCGACCCCTACCATCTACATCACACACCACAATGAACCCACCCTCGACCCCCTACCAGCTACGTCACACACCACAATGAACCCACCCTCGACCCCCTACCAGCTACATCACACACCACAATGAACCCACCCTCGACCCCCTACCAGCTACGTCACACACCACAATGAACCCACCCTCGACCCCTACCAGCTACATAACACACCACAATGAACCCACCTCGACCCCCTACCAGCTACGTCACACACCACAATGAACCCACCCTCGACCCCCTACCAGCTACATCACACACCACAATGAACCCACCCTCGACCCCCTACCAGCTACATCACACACCACAATGAACCCACCCTCGACCCCCTACCAGCTACATCACACACCACAATGAACCCACCCTCGACCCCTACCAGCTACGTCACACACCACACTGAACCCACCCTCGACCCCCTACCATCTACATCACACACCACACTGAACCCACCCTCGACCCCCTACCAGCTACGTCACACACCACAATGAACCCACCCTCGACTCCTACCAGCTACATCACACACCACAATGAACCCACCCTCGTCTCCTACCAGCTACATCACACAACACAATGAACCCACCCTCGACCCCTACCATCTACATCACAGACCACAATGAACCCACCCTCGACCCCCTACCAGCTACGTCACACACCACAATGAACCCACCCTCGACCCCTACCATCTACATCACACACCACAATGAACCCACCCTCGACCCCCTACCAGCTACATCACACACCACAATGAACCCACCCTCGACTCCTACCAGCTACATCACACACCACAATGAACCCACCCTCGACCCCCTACCATCTACATCACACACCACAATGAACCCACCCTCGACCCCTACCATCTACATCACACACCACAATGAACCCACCCTCGACCCCCTACCAGCTACGTCACACACCACAATGAACCCACCCTCGACCCCCTACCAGCTACATCACACACCACAATGAACCCACCCTCGACCCCCTACCAGCTACGTCACACACCACAATGAACCCAACCTCGACCCCTACCAGCTACATAACACACCGCAATGAACCCACCTCGACCCCCTACCAGCTACGTCACACACCACAATGAACCCACCCTCGACCCCATACCAGCTACATCACACACCACAATGAACCCACCCTCGACCCCTACCATCTACATCACACACCACAATGAACCCACCCTCGACCCCCTACCAGCTACGTCACACACCACAATGAACCCACCCTCGACCCCCTACCAGCTACATCACACACCACAATGAACCCACCCTCGACCCCCTACCAGCTACGTCACACACCACAATGAACCCACCCTCGACCCCTACCAGCTACATAACACACCACAATGAACCCACCTCGACCCCCTACCAGCTACGTCACACACCACAATGAACCCACCCTCGACCCCCTACCAGCTACATCACACACCACAATGAACCCACCCTCGACCCCCTACCAGCTACATCACACACCACAATGAACCCACCCTCGACCCCCTACCAGCTACGTCACACACCACAATGAACACAACCTCGACCCCTACCATCTACATCACACACCACAATGAACCCACCCTCGACCCCCTACCAGCTACGTCACACACCACACTGAACCCACCCTCGACTCCTACCAGCTTTGTCACACACCACAATGAACCCACCCTCGACCCTTACCATCTACGTCACACACCACAATGAACCCACCCTCGACCCCCTACCAGCTACGTCACACACCACAATGAACCCACCCTCGACCCCCTACCAGCTACGTCACACACCACACTGAACACAACCTCGACCCCTACCATCTACATCACACACCACAATGAACCCACCCTCGACCCCCTACCAGCTACGTCACACACCACACTGAACCCACCCTCGACTCCTACCAGCTATGTCACACACCACAATGAACCCACCCTCGACCCCTACCATCTACGTCACACACCACAATGAACCCACCCTCGACCCCCTACCAGCTACTTCACACACCACAATGAACCCACCCTCGACCCCCTACCAGCTACATCACACACCACACTGAACCCACCCTCGACCCCCTACCAGCTACGTCACACACCACAATGAACCCACCCTCGACCCCCTACCATCTACGTCACACACCACAATGAACCCATCCTCGACCCCCTACCAGCTACATCACACACCACACTGAACCCACCCTCGACCCCCTACCAGCTACGTCACACACCACAATGAACCCACCCTCGACTCCTACCAGCTACATCACACACCACAATGAACCCACCATCGATTCCTACCATCTACATCACACACCACACTGAACCCACCCTCGACCCCTACCAGCTACATCACACACCACAATGAATCCACCCTAGACCCCCTACCAGCTACATCACACACCACAATGAACCCACCCTCGACCCCTACCAGCTACGTCACACACCACACTGAACCCACCCTCGACCCCCTACCATCTACATCACACACCACACTGAACCCACCCTCGACCCCCTACCAGCTACGTCACACACCACAATGAACCCACCCTCGACTCCTACCAGCTACATCACACACCACAATGAACCCACCCTCGACTCCTACCAGCTACATCACACAACACAATGAACCCACCCTCGACCCCTACCATCTACATCACACACCACAATGAACCCACCCTCGACCCCCTACCAGCTACGTCACACACCACAATGAACCCACCCTCGACCCCTACCATCTACATCACACACCACAATGAACCCACCCTCGACCCCCTACCAGCTACATCACACACCACAATGAACCCACCCTCGACTCCTACCAGCTACATCACACACCACAATGAACCCACCCTCGACCCCCTACCATCTACATCACACACCACAATGAACCCACCCTCGACCCCTACCATCTACATCACACACCACAATGAACCCACCCTCGACCCCCTACCAGCTACGTCACACACCACAATGAACCCACCCTCGACCCCTACCAGCTACATAACACACCACAATGAACCCACCTCGACCCCCTACCAGCTACGTCACACACCACAATGAACCCACCCTCGACCCCCTACCAGCTACGTCACACACCACAATGAACCCACCCTCGACCCTCTACCAGCTACATCACACACCACAATGAACCCACCCTCGACCCCCTACCAGCTACGTCACACACCACAATGAACACAACCTCGACCCCTACCATCTACATCACACACCACAATGAACCCACCCTCGACCCCCTACCAGCTACGTCACACACCACACTGAACCCACCCTCGACTCCTACCATCTACGTCACACACCACAATGAACCCACCCTCGACCCCTACCATCTACGTCACACACCACAATGAACCCACCCTCGACCCCCTACCAGCTACGTCACACACCACAATGAACCCACCCTCGACCCCCTACCAGCTACATCACACACCACAATGAACCCACCCTCGACTCCTACCAGCTACATCACACACCACAATGAACCCACCCTCGACCCCCTACCATCTACATCACACACCACAATGAACCCACCCTCGACCCCTACCATCTACATCACACACCACAATGAACCCACCCTCGACCCCCTACCATCTACGTCACACACCACAATGAACCCACCCTCGACCCCCTACCAGCTACATCACACACCACAATGAACCCACCCTCGACCCCCTACCATCTACATCACACACCACAATGAACCCACCCTCGACCCCTACCATCTACATCACACACCACACTGAACCCACCCTCGACTCCTACCAGCTATGTCACACACCACAATGAACCCACCCTCGACCCCTACCATCTACGTCACACACCACAATGAACCCACCCTCGACCCCCTACCAGCTACTTCACACACCACAATGTACCCACCCTCGACCCCCTACCAGCTACATCACACACCACAATGAACCCACCCTCGACCCCCTACCAGCTACGTCACACACCACAATGAACCCACCCTCGACCCCCTACCATCTACGTCACACACCACAATGAACCCATCCTCGACCCCCTACCAGCTACATCACACACCACACTGAACCCACCCTCGACCCCCTACCAGCTACGTCACACACCACAATGAACCCACCCTCGACTCCTACCAGCTACATCACACACCACAATGAACCCACCATCGATTCCTACCATCTACATCACACACCACACTGAACCCACCCTCGACCCCTACCAGCTACATCACACACCACAATGAATCCACCCTAGACCCCCTACCAGCTACATCACACACCACAATGAACCCACCCTCGACCCCTACCAGCTACGTCACACACCACACTGAACCCACCCTCGACCCCCTACCATCTACATCACACACCACACTGAACCCACCCTCGACCCCCTACCAGCTACGTCACACACCACAATGAACCCACCCTCGACTCCTACCAGCTACATCACACACCACAATGAACCCACCCTCGACTCCTACCAGCTACATCACACAACACAATGAACCCACCCTCGACCCCTACCATCTACATCACACACCACAATGAACCCACCCTCGACCCCCTACCAGCTACGTCACACACCACAATGAACCCACCCTCGACCCCTACCATCTACATCACACACCACAATGAACCCACCCTCGACCCCCTACCAGCTACATCACACACCACAATGAACCCACCCTCGACTCCTACCAGCTACATCACACACCACAATGAACCCACCCTCGACCCCCTACCATCTACATCACACACCACAATGAACCCACCCTCGACCCCTACCATCTACATCACACACCACAATGAACCCACCCTCGACCCCCTACCAGCTACGTCACACACCACAATGAACCCACCCTCGACCCCTACCAGCTACATAACACACCACAATGAACCCACCTCGACCCCCTACCAGCTACGTCACACACCACAATGAACCCACCCTCGACCCCCTACCAGCTACGTCACACACCACAATGAACCCACCCTCGACCCTCTACCAGCTACATCACACACCACAATGAACCCACCCTCGACCCCCTACCAGCTACGTCACACACCACAATGAACACAACCTCGACCCCTACCATCTACATCACACACCACAATGAACCCACCCTCGACCCCCTACCAGCTACGTCACACACCACACTGAACCCACCCTCGACTCCTACCATCTACGTCACACACCACAATGAACCCACCCTCGACCCCTACCATCTACGTCACACACCACAATGAACCCACCCTCGACCCCCTACCAGCTACGTCACACACCACAATGAACCCACCCTCGACCCCCTACCATCTACGTCACACACCACAATGAACCCACCCTCGACCCCCTACCATCTACGTCACACACCACAATGAACCCACCCTCGACCCCCTACCAGCTACATCACACACCACAATGAACCCACCCTCGACCCCCTACCATCTACATCACACACCACAATGAACCCACCCTCGACCCCTACCATCTACATCACACACCACAATGAACCCACCCTCGACCCCCTACCAGCTACATCACACCCCACAATGAACCCACCCTCGACCCCCTACCATCTACATCACACACCACAATGAACCCACCCTCGACCCCTACCATCTACATCACACACCACAATGAACCCACCCTCGACCCCTACCAGCTACATCACACACCACAATGAACCCACCCTCGACTCCTACCAGCTACATCACACACCACAATGAACCCACCCTCGACCCCTACCATCTACATCACACACCACAATGAACCCACCCTCGACCCCCTACCAGCTACGTCACACACCACAATGAACCCACCCTCGACCCCTACCATCTACATCACACACCACAATGAACCCACCCTCGACCCCCTACCAGCTACATCACACACCACAATGAACCCACCCTCGACTCCTACCAGCTACATCACACACCACAATGAACCCACCCTCGACCCCCTACCAGCTACATCACACACCACAATGAACCCACCCTCGACCCCTACCATCTACGTCACACACCACAATGAACCCACCCTCGACCCCTACCATCTACGTCACACACCACAATGAACCCACCCTCGAACCCCTACCAGCTACGTCACACACCACAATGAACCCACCCTCGACCCCCTACCAGCTACGTCACACACCACAATGAACCCACCCTCGACCCCTACCATCTACATCACACACCACAATGAACCCACCCTCGACCCCCTACCATCTACATCACACACCACAATGAACCCACCCTCGACCCCCTACCAGCTACATCACACACCACAATGAACCCACCCTCGACTCCTACCAGCTACATCACACACCACAATGAACCCACCCTCGACCCCCTACCAGCTACATTACACACCACAATGAACCCACCCTCGACCCCTACCATCTACATCACACACCACAATGAACCCACCCTCGACCCCCTACCAGCTACATCACACACCACAATGAACCCACCCTCGAACCCCTACCAGCTACGTCACACACCACAATGAACCCACCCTCGACCCCCTACCAGCTACATCACACACCACAATGAACCCAGCCTCGACTCCTACCAGCTACATCACACACCACAATGAACCCACCCTCGACCCCCTACCATCTACATCACACACCACAATGAACCCACCCTCGACCCCTACCATCTACATCACACACCACAATGAACCCACCCTCGACCCCCTACCAGCTACGTCACACACCACAATGAACCCACCCTCGACCCCCTACCATCTACGTCACACACCACAATGAACCCACCCTCGACCCCCTACCAGCTACATCACACACCACAATGAACCCACCCTCGACCCCCTACCATCTACATCACACACCACAATGAACCCACCCTCGACCCCTACCATCTACATCACACACCACAATGAACCCACCCTCGACCCCCTACCAGCTACATCACACACCACAATGAACCCACCCTCGACCCCCTACCATCTACAGCACACACCACAATGAACCCACCCTCGACCCCTACCATCTACATCACACACCACAATGAACCCACCCTCGACCCCTACCAGCTACTTCCCCCACCACAATGAACCCACCTTCGACTCCTACCAGCTACATCACACACCACAATGAACCCACCCTCGACCCCTACCATCTACATCACACACCACAATGAACCCACCCTCGACCCCCTACCAGCTACGTCACACACCACAATGAACCCACCCTCGACCCCTACCATCTACATCACACACCACAATGAACCCACCCTCGACCCCCTACCAGCTACATCACACACCACAATGAACCCACCCTCGACTCCTACCAGCTACATCACACACCACAATGAACCCACCCTCGACCCCCTACCAGCTACATCACACACCACAATGAACCCACCCTCGACCCCTACCATCTACGTCACACACCACAATGAACCCACCCTCGACCCCTACCATCTACGTCACACACCACAATGAACCCACCCTCGACCCCCTACCAGCTACGTCACACACCACAATGAACCCACCCTCGACCCCCTACCATCTACGTCACACACCACAATGAACCCACCCTCGACCCCCTACCAGCTACATCACACACCACAATGAACCCACCCTCGACCCCCTACCATCTACATCACACACCACAATGAACCCACCCTCGACCCCTACCATCTACATCACACACCACAATGAACCCACCCTCGACCCCCTACCAGCTACATCACACACCACAATGAACCCACCCTCGACTCCTACCATCTACATCACACACCACAATAAACCCACCCTCGACCCCCTACCAGCTACATCACACACCACAATGAACCCACCCTCGACCCCTACCATCTACATCACACACCACAATGAACCCACCCTCGACCCCCTACCAGCTACATCACACACCACAATGAACCCACCCTCGACCCCCTACCTGCTACGTCACACACCACAATGAACCCACCCTCGACCCCTACCAGCTACGTAACACACCACAATGAACCCACCCTCGAATCTTACCAGCTACATCACACACCACAATGAACCCACCCTCGACCCCCTACCTGCTACGTCACACACCACAATGAACCCACCCTCGACCCCTACCAGCTACATCACACACCACAATGAACCCACCCTCGACCCCCTACCATCTACATCACACACCACAATGACACCACCCTCGACCCCCTACCAGCTACATCACACACCACAATGAACCCACCCTCGACCCCCTACCTGCTACGTCACACACCACAATGAACCCACCCTCGACCCCTACCAGCTACATCACACACCACAATGAACCCACCCTCGACCCCCTACCATCTACATCACACACCACAATGACACCACCCTCGACCCCTACCATCTACATCACACACCACAATGAACCCACCCTCGACCCCCTACCAGCTACGTCACACACCACAATGAACCCACCCTCGACCCCTACCATCTACATCACACACCACAATGAACCCACCCTCGACCCCCTACCAGCTACATCACACACCACAATGAACCCACCCTCGACTCCTACCAGCTACATCACACACCACAATGAACCCACCCTCGACCCCCTACCAGCTACATCACACACCACAATAAACCCACCCTCGACTCCTACCAGCTACATCACACACCACAATGAACCCACCCTCGACGCCCTACCAGCTACGTCACACACCACAATGAACCCACCCTCGACTCCTACCATCTACATCACACACCACAATAAACCCACCCTCGACCCCCTACCAGCTACATCACACACCACAATGAACCCACCCTCGACCCCTCCCATCTACATCACACACCACAATGAACCCACCCTCGACCCCCTACCAGCTACATCACACACCACAATGAACCCACCCTCGACCCCCTACCATCTACATCACACACCACAATGAACCCACCCTCGACCCCTACCATCTACATCACACACCACAATGAACCCACCCTCGACCCCCTACCAGCTACATCACACACCACAATAAACCCACCCTCGACCCCCTACCAGCTACATCACACACCACAATGAACCCACCCTCGACCCCTACCATCTACATCACACACCACAATGAACCCACCCTCGACCCCCTACCAGCTACATCACACACCACAATGAACCCACCCTCGACCCCCTACCTGCTACGTCACACACCACAATGAACCCACCCTCGACCCCTACCAGCTACGTAACACACCACAATGAACCCACCCTCGAATCTTACCAGCTACATCACACACCACAATGAACCCACCCTCGACCCCCTACCTGCTACGTCACACACCACAATGAACCCACCCTCGACCCCTACCAGCTACATCACACACCACAATGAACCCACCCTCGACCCCCTACCATCTACATCACACACCACAATGACACCACCCTCGACCCCCTACCAGCTACATCACACACCACAATGAACCCACCCTCGACCCCCTACCTGCTACGTCACACACCACAATGAACCCACCCTCGACCCCTACCAGCTACATCACACACCACAATGAACCCACCCTCGACCCCCTACCATCTACATCACACACCACAATGACACCACCCTCGACCCCTACCATCTACATCACACACCACAATGAACCCACCCTCGACCCCCTACCAGCTACGTCACACACCACAATGAACCCACCCTCGACCCCTACCATCTACATCACACACCACAATGAACCCACCCTCGACCCCCTACCAGCTACATCACACACCACAATGAACCCACCCTCGACTCCTACCAGCTACATCACACACCACAATGAACCCACCCTCGACCCCCTACCAGCTACATCACACACCACAATAAACCCACCCTCGACTCCTACCAGCTACATCACACACCACAATGAACCCACCCTCGACGCCCTACCAGCTACGTCACACACCACAATGAACCCACCCTCGACTCCTACCATCTACATCACACACCACAATAAACCCACCCTCGACCCCCTACCAGCTACATCACACACCACAATGAACCCACCCTCGACCCCTACCATCTACATCACACACCACAATGAACCCACCCTCGACCCCCTACCAGCTACATCACACACCACAATGAACCCACCCTCGACCCCCTACCTGCTACGTCACACACCACAATGAACCCACCCTCGACCCCTACCAGCTACGTAACACACCACAATGAACCCACCCTCGACTCTTACCAGCTACATCACACACCACAATGAACCCACCCTCGACCCCCTACCTGCTACGTCACACACCACAATGAACCCACCCTCGACCCCTACCAGCTACATCACACACCACAATGAACCCACCCTCGACCCCCTACCATCTACATCACACACCACAATGACACCACCCTCGACCCCCTACCAGCTACATCACACACCACAATGAACCCACCCTCGACTCCCTACCATCTACATCACACACCACAATGAACCCACCCTCGACCCCCTACCAGCTACATCACACACCACAATGAACCTACCCTCGACCCCCTACCATCTACATCACACACCACAATGAACCCACCCTCGACCCCCTACCAGCTACATCACACACCACAATGAACCCACCCTCGACCCCCTACCATCTACATCACACACCACAATGACACCACCCTCGACCCCCTACCAGCTACATCACACACCACAATGAACCCACCCTCGACTCCCTACCATCTACATCACACACCACAATGAACCCACCCTCGACCCCCTACCAGCTACATCACACACCACAATGAACCTACCCTCGACCCCCTACCATCTACATCACACACCACAATGAACCCACCCTCGACTCCTACCAGCTACATCACACACCACAATGAACCCACCCTCGACCCCCTACCAGCTACATCACACACCACAATGAACCCACCCTCGACTCCTACCAGCTACATCACACACCACAATGAACCCACCCTCGACCCCCTACCAGCTACATCACACACCACACTGAACCCACCCTCGACCCCCTACCAGCTACATCACACACCACAATGAACCCACCCTCGACCCCCTACCAGCTACATCACACACCACACTGAACCCACCCTCGACCCCCTACCATCTACATCACACACCACAATGAACCCACCCACGACCCTCTACCATCTACATCACACACTACACTGAACCCACCCTCGACCCCCTACCAGCTACATCACACACCACAATGAACCCACCCACGACCCTCTACCATCTACATCACACACCACAATGAACCCACCCTCGACCCCCTACCAGCTACATCACACACCACAATGAACCCACCCTCGACCCCCTACCAGCTACATCACACACCACACTGAACCCACCCTCGACCCCTACCAGCTACATCACACACTGTGTAGCACGCAGCAACATAAAGGCACTCCTCAGTCGGCAACATAAGCATTGGCCTTGACACACAGAACACACTCCCTATACACACACCGGCCTGTCTGCCCAGCTCACAGAGGGTGGAGAAGCTTAGCTCACCTCAGGATGGTAGGTAGAACAGGGATAACGAGGCATCCTCACCACAGGTTTCTCTGTATGGACAGATAACACCTCACACTAGATGACTTGTTAGAGCTCTGGATTAAACCTGCTGCTTTGACTGTAGCAGGTCTTCTTCAATTGTCATGTAGACTGGGATCGATGTGTTGTGGTGTACAGGCTGAGTAGTGGCTGTTAAATGCAGGGTTTAATAGTATCCATACACTGTGTTGCTGTGACTTTTCTAATGAGGGCAGTTCACAGAGAACGTGTTGGATTACATCATGGCTGCAGGAGGGCCGTTAACATTAGCTAGAGCTGAGGCTGTAGAGAGAGAGACAAACAACAGGGAGAGGTGGGGACTGTCATGTGATGTATGTGCTTAGAGGCATAGACACACACTCATGTATGTGCATGCTCACACATGCACGTCATAGACACACACACACTTGTTCTTGCTCTCTCTCTCTCGCTCACACACACACACACACACACACACACACACACACACACAAAGAGACAGTTCCTCCTCTCTCTCTCACACACATACAAAGAGACAGTTCCTCCTCTCACTCTCACACACATACAGAGACAGTTCCCCTTCTCTCTCTTTCACACATACAGAGACAGTTCCCCCTCTCTCTCTCACACATACAAAGAGACAGTTCCCCCTCTCTCTCTCACACACATACAAAGAGACAGTTCCCCCTCTCTCTCTCACACACATACAGAGACAGTTCTCCCTTTCACACACATACAAAGAGACAGTTCCCCCTCTCTCTCACACACACATACAAAGAGACAGTTCCCCCTCTCTCTCACACACACATACAGAGACAGTTCTCACTCTCACACACATACAAAGAGACAGTTCTCACTCTCACACACATACAAAGAGACAGTTCCCCCTCTCTCTCTCACTCTCACACACATACAGAGACAGTTCCCCCTCTCACTCTCACACACATACAAAGAGACAGTTCCCCCTCTCTCTCACACACACATACAGAGACAGTTCCCCCTCTCACTCTCACACACATACAAAGAGACAGTTCTCACTCTCACACACATACAAAGAGACAGTTCCCCCTCTCACTCTCACACATACAAAGAGACAGTTCCCCCTCTCTCTCTCACTCTCACACACATACAAAGAGACAGTTCCCCCTCTCTCTCTCTCACACATACAAAGAGACAGTTCCCCCTCTCTCTCACACACACATACAAAGAGACAGTTCCCCCTCTCTCTCTCACACATACAAAGAGACAGTTCCCCCTCTCTCTCACACACATACAAAGAGACAGTTCCCCCTCTCACTCTCACACATACAAAGAGACAGTTCCCCCTCTCTCTCTCACTCTCACACACATACAAAGAGACAGTTCCCCCTCTCTCTCTCTCACACATACAAAGAGACAGTTCCCCCTCTCTCTCTCACACACATACAAAGAGACAGTTCCCCCTCTCTCTCTCACACACATACAAAGAGACAGCTCCCCCTCTCTCTCTCACTCTCACACACATACAAAGAGACAGTTCCCCCTCTCTCTCTCACTCTCACACACATACAAAGAGACAGTTCCCCCTCTCTCTCACACACACATACAAAGAGACAGTTCCCCCTCTCTCTCTCACACACATACAAAGAGACAGTTCCCCCTCTCTCTCACACACACATACAAAGAGACAGTTCCCCCTCTCTCTCTCACACACATACAAAGAGACAGTTCCCCCTCTCTCTCACACACACATACAAAGAGACAGTTGCCCCTCTCTCTCTCACACACATACAAAGAGACAGTTCCCCCTCTCTCTCACACACACATACAAAGAGACAGTTCCCCCTCTCTCTCTCACACACATACAAAGAGACAGTTCCCCCTGTCTCTCACACACACATACAAAGAGACAGTTGCCCCTCTCTCTCACACACACATACAAAGAGACAGTTGCCCCTCTCTCTCACACACACATACAAAGAGACAGTTCCCCCTCTCTCTCACGCTCTCCTTCTCGCTCCATCTCCAAGCACCAAGCAACAAACCCCTACACCTCCTTCCTCCTACAGAGTTACTGTATCACACACACACACACACACACACACACACACACACACACACACACACACACACACACACACACACACACACACACACACACACACACACACACACGCACACACACACACGCACACAGAAGAGAAATGTTATCTCAGATCAACTGACAGGATCTGGTGCATCAGACACTCAGCCAGACCCGGCCCCAACTGCTGATTCAGAGATATCCCACAACCCCCTACCACACACACACACACACACACACACACACACACACACACACACACACACACACACACACACACACACACACACACACACACCATGCTGCTCACTCCGCCACGGGCGCTGCCTGCCTCAGTACAGGTAGTGTATCCATGGTAGTGAGAGCACTTACTCTTTTAATATCTACGGTGTTGAATGCTGGAGGTGACCTCACCGCCGTGCTTAAGCAGCCGGGGATCTGTGGAAGGATGTTGGAGTGCTTAATATTTTCATCACACCGCTGACTTAAGCCCCTTAAGTGCTTTGGCAACACTTATTCCATTGTGTTGCCAATGAAGCCCATAACACATTTGACTTGGACGAGGAACTGGGGGAGAGGGATGGGGACAGCATTGGCCTTCCGCATACTGCGACAAAACACACACGCATGTGTACATACATACACACTTGTATGCACACTGGTAGATACACACAACCACACACACACACACACACACACACACACACACACACACACACACACACACACACACACACACGACTGTATCATAATGCGAGAGCATGTCTAATTGAATACATTAGCGTTGTGTGGAATATGAATATGGTTTGTGACAGATGCAGATGACAGAGGGAGATTCATCTGAACTGTTCAGGGACTAGAGCAGTGAGGTACTGGTGAGGGCAGTAGCTGACTCACATTTAGTTAGTACAACACAGCATAACACTGTGGAATGTTTTCCTCCCCAATGGTTTTGCAGTGGGGTGTTTTGGACTTGGTTGTGGTGAGTAACTGTGCCTCCTCGACCTGGCCTAGGGGTGGTCAGTAGTATCCTAGTGGTTAGAGAGGTGGAGATGTAGCCAAGGAAAATGTCACCTTGCAATCCAAGGTACCATATGCCGTTTTGCCCTTAAGCAAGGCATGTCTCACTTCCCTGCAGTCAAATGACCTAGTGGCCTCATGGGTGGAATGCTATTCATATTTTTCTAAATTTCATAATGAAAAAACGTTGTTTTTTGACACCGAACAATCTGATGTTTCTATGTCAAACGGTTTTGTTATATTTCAGTCTTCTGTGATGTATATAAAGTGTAATATTGGGATGCAAACCAAAAATGTAATACAACTCTATATCTGACATGGTACAGGTGTCTTCTTTGAAGCCATGTGTGTGAGGTGTATACTTTTGGTTTCAAAGTAAATTTGTTTGGGACTACCAAGAAACACTCTGACCCTGACTTAGCCCACTGCAGTAAAGGTTAACCCCTGAATGCCGGGTAGAGCAATATATACATTTGTGTTATGAAAGATGGAGTAGAAATTACTAGCCTACTGTGTGCAAACCCTGTGATTTCTTAGTGGCATACATGTATGTCTCATTACTGTGTTAAAGACTGGGAGTAACAGAGTGTATTTACAGTCTCATCAAGCACTTACTGACATCAACAGGAGCCACGGTTCACAAATGCATGAAAACACGAACATGCTACCAAACACACACACACACACACACACTCACACACTGTTCTAATAACACACATACAGACATACACACACTGTTCTGAGAACACGCATACAGACACACACACACACACTGTTCTAATAACACACATACAGACATACACACACTGTTCTGAGAACACGCATACAGACACACACACACACTGTTCTAATAACACACATACAGACACACACACACTGTTCTAATAACACACATACAGACACACACACACTGTTCTAGTAACACACATACAGACACACACACACACTGTTCTAATAACACACATACACACACACTGTTCTAATAACACGCATACAGACACACACACACACTGTTCTGAGAACACGCATACAGACACACACACACACACACACACACACTGTTCTAATAACACGCATACACACACACACACACACACACACACACACACACACACTGTTCTAATAACACGCATACACACACACACACACACTGTTCTAATAACACGCATACAGACACACACTGTTCTAATAACACACACACACACACACACACTGTTCTGATAACACGCATACACACACACACACACACTGTTCTTAGAACACGCATACAGACACACACACACTGTTCTAATAACATGCATACACACACATACACACACTGTTCTAATAACACACATACACACACACACACACTGTTCTAATAACACGCATACAGACACACACACACTGTTCTAATAACACGCATACAGACACACAGACACACACACACACTGTTCTGATAACACGCATACACACACACACACACACACTGTTCTTAGAACACGCATACAGACACACACACACACTGTTCTAATAACACGCATACACACACATACACACACTGTTCTAATAACACGCATACACACACACACACACACACACTGTTCTAATAACACGCATACAGACACACACACACACTGTTCTAATAACACGCATACAGACACACACACACTGTTCTAATAACACGCATACAGACACACACACACTGTTCTAATAACACGCATACAGACACACACACACTGTTCTAAGAACACGCATACACACACACACACACACTGTTCTAATAAAACGCATACAGACACACACACACTGTTCTAATAACACATATACAGACACACACACACACTGTTCTAATAACACGCATACACACACACACACTGTTCTAATAACACGCATACAGACACACACACACACTGTTCTAATAACACGCATACAGACACACACACACACTGTTCTAATAACACGCATACAGACACACACACACTGTTCTAATAGCACGCATACAGACACACACACACTGTTCTAATAACACGCATACAGACACACACACACACTGTTCTAATAACACGCATACAGACACACACACACACATGCAGCCATTATGGACTGTCTTAATACAGCGATTATAAAACAGGCCATTGGACATTCGACCTCTATGAGGTTTGTGTCTCTCTGTCTCTCTGTCTCCCTGTCTCTCTGTCTCTCTGTCTCCCTGTCTCTCTGTCTCTCTGTCTCTCTGTCTCCCTGTCTCTCTGTCTCCCTGTCTCCCTGTCTCCCTGTCTCCCTGTCCCTCTGTCTCTCTGTCTCCCTGTCTCTCTGTCTCTCTGTCTCCCTGTCTCTCTGTCTCTCTGACTCCCTGTCTCTCTGCCTCTCAGTCTCTCTGCCTCTCTGTCTCTGGGTTTCAACTGAGGGATTGTAGGGGAAGAAGGCCTTGCCACTAACATCCTAAACAGACCCAACTATATACCCTGTCTGAATGGACTGCTGGGCGGTCAGACACACAGCCACTGTTCTCTGACCTGAAAGACAGTCATTGTCGCATCCACACCCCAAACCTTCACAAAATAACTAAAATGCTAAATATGCATCCACGGACTAACACACACACTTATACACACTGATAGAGAGTGGAAGCAGGCAGGCTGTGGGAGGAGAACGGGTTATATAAACCCGACACAGACGGACAGATAGACAGCTGACACTACTCTGGGATATACTGAACATATACTGAACGACAGAGAGGAAGAGGAGGAGGAAGAGGAAACAACCAGGAACTAAAGCACTGTCCCACAATATTGACCTGACTGAGGATAGAGAGAGGAGACGACAAGATAACAAAACAACCACAACGAGAGGGGGATGAGAAGAGAAAACACGGAATAGACTTTGTTTGGATCAGAGAGACAATATCCTTTCCGAGCTACAACGACAGAGAGCACAGAGCAATTTCCTTGGTGTCAGGTTCTGGTGAGGTTGCTGTTAGGGACTTGGAGGTTCCCTGCTACTTCAGTGCCATTGACAGTGCCAGGGCACGCGGTGCGGTTGTGGTAGCATTGACTGGCTAATTGCAGACAGAAGGCAGAGGACTTTGTAGCAATCTGGGGATGACACCGCTGTTCTCCTCAATCAGATAGTGTTCAGTGAGGTGTGTGCTGCTGCAGTCCGGTCACCCTCAGTAAGCTATACGCTCTCCGGGCCGGGCCCTCGCCACTGCTGCATTAGGAGCTGCCAATCAGAACCAACAACCAACTCCACACGGACCGCAGAAGCTGAACTGAGCAGCTGAACTGAGCAGCTGAACTGAGCGGGTAGTGAACACGAGACTCAACACAGGGACTGAACATAGTGACTGGAAGCAGCCGTGTGCAGCAGAGAGAGACATTGTGATCCTGTATAATCATACAGAGGGATGACATGCATACACGTTATACTGTAGGCCTACAGTGGGATGGATAGATAGAGAGACAGCCTATAGAGTAATGCTATATGTGTGATACTGTAGGGTGTTTATATCACACAGGGAGACAGTATTCATTTGTAAAGCAGTTACCATCACAGTTGGAGACGGTGATGTGTGATAGTGAACAGTGGGAGACCATTTAGCTGATGACATGTTTGTGTTGTCAAAAGTATCATGTGTGGGGATGGAGCCCCGAGTTGAGAGATACGAGTACAGAAACAGTTTCATGTCCAGTATCATGACTTGTTTCAGATGGTTCACTCTGATGTGTCTGTCTGGCTGATGTAAAGTACAGATATTGGTTTGTTTGGTTTTGGGATTCTGGTGATTGGTTCGCAGTTTGACTGGTTCTAGCCTGTTGGTTTGTATCATTGCTTTGTTGTTTAGTTATATAGTCCTACACAGCAGTGCAGCTCTGTTTGCTGGCAGTCCATTTGGCTAATTGTGTGTTGATAGTAGCAACGTTGTAAGACATTCAGGAGCTACGCTGTGGTGATGTTAGATCGGTGGTATTTTATCAAAAGACTGCAGCTCTGAAGAATCGTGCGTGTTGTGTACTGGTAAAGCCCCGGCTTTGTTGTATGTCACTGCAGCCCTAGCTGTGCTCTGCTGTGCTCTGCTGTGCTGTACGGCGGCTCTGTCCTGTGTCACAGAGGAAGCATTGATCAGACAGCTACTGAGGCTCAATACACAATGAGGCCTGGCCCGAGATCTCTCCTCCTCCCAACTCCCCTCTCCCTCTCCCTGCGTGCCCTGCTCCTTCTCTGCCTTGCGCGTAAGTCACACACACATGCATGTGCAATGCACATTTCACATTTCCTGTTGCTGTAAGATTTTCCTGCTGTAGTAAACTGGCTCAAATGTAAGATCCTATATATGTACACACACTGACTCATCTCACTACATCAAACTAGATTATCTATCTTTCCATCTTTCACCTCTCAGTGGGATAATTGTGGCCAACACGTGATAATGGGAAGATCGGGAGATTTAATAAATGTCATGAAAGTGGGGAAAAGTTATAGAGTGAGGGAAATTGAAGACAAGACACTTAGGAATACAAAGATAGAGTGGACTGAGAGAAAAGCAGAGTATGAATGAACTCTCAAATCTCTATGATTTAGGTGTGAATTTGCAATTTGCATTATGTATGAGCAGAGTGCCATAGAGAGGAATGGCATACACCCAGGCTGTCGGACTGGGGAAATGGGGAAACACAAACCGGGATGGAGGATTACAGTTAAAAGAGGCAAGGGATGAGGAGGGAGGGAGGGAGGGCAGGAGAGAGACCAGGAACCACTGTGGGCAGGAGAGCTAGTGTTTCCCCTGTCTTTGATCTATGATTAGGATCACTGGTAGCACCACGGATACCATGAATACATCCTTGAGCCCATCATTCTATTTGGGCTCAAGCAGCGTATTAATATGCAGAGATGTTCTGTAAATAACCATGGCTGCAACGCGTCCACTTCCTCCAAGCCAATCAAAATCTGGATTGCCGAATTTGCATATTGGATCTACACAGGGACATTTCGTGGCATGGGATGGCGGGGGGGAGGGAATGGATGACAGTAGAAGAGCGAGAGAATGAGGAAGAGGGATGGAAAGAGAGAGAGAATTTGTTTTTATCCTTGGCAAGGAGACTGGGTTATATAATTCCTGCCAATGAAGCAGTTTTGGGTGAGCAGTGAGCAGGAGGAGGGAGACTGGCCAGGTAGAGGGATTGATGCGAAGGGGGGTTAAGACTCTCTCCTCTTGGCCGCTGTGAATCTCCAGCGTGGTATCAACGTGTAATGGGCCTGTACATTTTCCTTAAGCTGCCCTTGTTGTGCATGGCAGTCGTTGCCAGAGCAGTTTTGGGCTGTGACGGCTCGTCATAAACACCATGGCTAACCAGCTTTAGCTGTTTAAAAGGACAGCATACACACTGGTGGAAAACAGAGAGAGGAGGGGTTGTGAAGGACATGGGGGTAATATAGTTAGAGGAGAGTGAGGTGAGTGGATAGAGAGAGCGAGAAAGTGTGAGGTATTTAGAGAGAGATAGAGAGATGAGATGAGCAGAGTGGTAGGGAGAGAGATGAGCAGAGTGGTAGAGAGAGAGATGAGATGAGCAGAGTGGTAGAGAGAGAGATGAGATGAGCAGAGTGGTAGAGAGAGAGATGAGATGAGCAGAGTGGTAGAGAGATGAGATGAGCAGAGTGGTAGAGAGAGAGATGAGATGAGCAGAGTGGTAGAGAGAGAGAGATGAGATGAGCAGAGAGAGAGAGAGAGATGAGATGAGCAGAGTGGTAGGGAGAGAGATGAGATGAGCAGAGTGGTAGAGAGAGAGAGATGAGATGAGCAGAGTGGTAGAGAGAGAGATGAGATGAGCAGAGTGGTAGAGAGAGAGATGAGATGAGCAGCAGAGTGGTAGAGAGAGAGATGAGATGAGCAGAGTGGTAGAGAGAGAGAGATGAGATGAGCAGAGTGGTAGAGAGAGAGATGAGATGAGCAGAGTGGTAGAGAGAGAGAGATGAGATGAGCAGAGTGGTAGAGAGAGAGAGATGAGATGAGCAGAGTGGTAGAGAGAGAGATGAGATGAGCAGCAGAGTGGTAGAGAGAGAGATGAGATGAGCAGAGTGGTAGAGAGAGAGATGAGATGAGCAGAGTGGTAGAGAGAGAGATGAGATGAGCAGAGTGGTAGAGAGAGAGATGAGATGAGCAGAGTGGTAGAGAGAGAGATGAGATGAGCAGAGTGGTAGAGAGAGAGATGAGATGAGCAGAGTGGTAGAGAGAGAGATGAGATGAGCAGAGTGGTAGAGAGAGAGATGAGATGAGCAGAGTGGTAGAGAGAGAGATGAGATGAGCAGAGTGGTAGAGAGAGAGATGAGATGAGCAGAGTGGTAGAGAGAGAGATGAGATGAGCAGAGTGGTAGAGAGAGAGATGAGATGAGCAGAGTGGTAGAGAGAGATGAGATGAGCAGAGTGGTAGAGAGAGAGATGAGATGAGCAGAGTGGTAGAGAGAGAGATGAGATGAGCAGAGTGGTAGAGAGAGAGATGAGATGAGCAGAGTGGTAGAGAGAGAGAGATGAGATGAGCAGAGTGGTAGAGAGAGAGATGAGATGAGCAGAGTGGTAGAGAGAGAGATGAGATGAGCAGAGTGGTAGAGAGAGATGAGATGAGCAGAGTGGTAGAGAGAGAGATGAGATGAGCAGAGTGGTAGAGAGAGAGAGATGAGATGATGAGCAGAGTGGTAGAGAGAGAGATGAGATGAGCAGAGTGGTAGAGAGAGAGATGAGATGAGCAGAGTGGTAGAGAGAGAGATGAGATGAGCAGAGTGGTAGAGAGAGAGATGAGATGAGCAGAGTGGTAGGGAGAGAGATGAGATGAGCAGAGTGGTAGAGAGAGAGATGAGATGAGCAGAGTGGTAGAGAGAGAGATGAGATGAGCAGAGTGGTAGAGAGAGAGATGAGATGAGCAGAGTGGTAGAGAGAGAGATGAGATGAGCAGAGTGGTAGAGAGAGAGATGAGATGAGCAGAGTGGTAGAGAGAGAGATGAGATGAGCAGAGTGGTAGAGAGAGAGATGAGATGAGCAGAGTGGTAGAGAGAGAGATGAGATGAGCAGAGTGGTAGAGAGAGAGATGAGATGAGCAGAGTGGTAGGGAGAGAGATGAGATGAGCAGAGTGGTAGAGAGAGAGATGAGAGATGAGCAGACTGGTAGAGAGAGAGTGAGATGAGCAGAGTGGTAGAGAGAGAGATGAGATGAGCAGAGTGGTAGAGAGAGAGATGAGATGAGCAGAGTGGTAGAGAGAGAGATGAGATGAGCAGAGTGGTAGGGAGAGAGATGAGATGAGCAGAGTGGTAGAGAGAGAGAGATGAGATGAGCAGAGAGAGAGAGAGAGAGCGAGAGAGAGAGAGAGAGAGAGAGAGAGAGAGAGAGAGAGAGAGAGAGAGAGAGAGAGAGAGAGAGAGAGAGAGAGAGAGAGAGAGAGAGAGAGAGAGAGAGAGAGAGAGAGAGAGAGAGAGAGAGAGAGAGAGAGAGAGAGAGAGAGAGAGAGAGAGAGAGAGAGAGAGAGAGAGAGAGAGAGAGAGAGAGAGAGAGAGAGAGAGAGAGAGGAAAATCTGGCATTTATTCCATCTTTCTTCCAATTTCATGTTTGTCTTCATGTCCTCTCTCTCAATCCCTCTCCCTTTCTCCCTGTCCTGAACAAAACAGGATGATTATACTGCAGACTTGAGCTGCAGAACAAATCACATTTAGTGATGGAGAGTGTGGAGATAGAACCATGTGGGAATGAGAGATACCCACTGAGTCAGAGAGAGAGAGGCAAACAGAGAGCGGGAGTCTTGCAGAATGGAAGGAAAGTATCGCAAGATTAGAGGCTAGATGAAGGAAGAGAGACATGGATAGAGGGACGCAAGTAAAAGAGATTGAATATGCACAGAGAAGAAGAGAGGAGGAATGAGAGATGAAGGTATAGAAGGAGCGTGGGGGAGTAGTACAGGGAGAAGGTGAGGGAAAGAGGGAGGTAATGAGATTAGAGGAGATTAGAATACAGCAGGGGAAAATTATGAGCTCCAAAAAAACGAAATGTTGTTTATTCCACTTTTGATTAGGGACTTGGAGGGGGGGGGCGAGAGAGCGAGAATAAACTAGATTGTAAAGGATTATGTATTATTTATAGTTGAGGCTTTTTTGTGGAGTTGATTGGCAGTGTTAGAATCCTGGGAGAGGTGGAGTGATAATTTTAGACCAGAGAGAGAAGAGGGAGGAGAGGAGGGAAAATAATCTTATTCTGTCAGCTGTTTGACTGATGCAGAGGCAGCACAGCCTCACAACTCACTGGTTTACCTGAAGCAGACGCTCTCTGACTGATGCAGAGGCAGCACAGCCTCACAACTCACTGGTTTACCTGAAGCAGACGCTCTCTGACTGATGCAGAGGCAGCACAGCCTCACAACTCACTGGTTTACCTGAAGCAAACGCTCTCTGACTGATGCAGAGGCAGCACAGCCTCACAACTCACTGGTTTACCTGAAGCAGACGCTCTCTGACTGATGCAGAGGCAGCACAGCCTCACAACTCACTGGTTTACCTGAAGCAGACGCTCTCTGACTGATGCAGAGGCAGCACAGCCTCACAACTCACTGGTTTACCTGAAGCAAACGCTCTCTGACTGATAACGCTCTCTGACTGATGCAGAGGCAGCACAGCCTCACAACTCACTGGTTTACCTGAAGCAGACGCTCTCTGACTGATGCAGAGGCAGCACAGCCTCACAACTCACTGGTTTACCTGAAGCAAACGCTCTCTGACTGATGCAGAGGCAGCACAGCCTCACAACTCACTGGTTTACCTGAAGCAAACGCTCTCTGACTGATGCAGAGGCAGCACAGCCTCACAACTCACTGGTTTACCTGAAGCAAACGCTCTCTGACTGATGCAGAGGCAGCACAGCCTCACAACTCACTGGTTTACCTGATGCAGACGCTCTCTGACTGATGCAGAGGCAGCACAGCCTCACAACTCACTGGTTTACCTGAAGCAGACGCTCTCTGACTGATGCAGAGGCAGCACAGCCTCACAACTCACTGGTTTACCTGAAGCAAACGCTCTCTGACTGATGCAGAGGCAGCACAGCCTCACAACTCACTGGTTTACCTGAAGCAAACGCTCTCTGACAAGCTTAACACAGAAAAATTAATTTGCGTATGCAGCTAACCACACACACACACAGACACAACATAGGAATAGTGTAGTGTGGAATGAATATGTTCCAGTCGGTGGTGGGAGAGTGAAAGAAGAGTTGGCTTCTACGGTGTGTGTGTGTGTGTGTGTGTGTGTGTGTGTGTGTGTGTGTGTGTGTGTGTGTGTGTTTAGGTCTATCTCCATAGAACCTCAATCAACACACATGTTTCTAAGTGACTCATCCCATCTCCTTTCCAATCCTCTATTCTACAATGCAACTCTTCCCTTGGTCCATGTTGTTAAATGAGAATGTGTTGTCAATCCAATTAACTGGTTAAAAAAAACATTCACTTTCAATGGGAAAGACAGCTGTCTTCTTGACTTGTTCTGTAGCCTATCTAGAATTAACCTCTTGTGAAGTCCCTCTGGCTGCCTGCCAGCCTGTCTCTCCTGTCTTGTTATTGACCTGCAGGGTGTGTGTGTGTGTGTGTGTGTGTGTGTGTGTGTGTGTGTGTGTGTGTGTGTGTGTGTGTGTGTCTTGAAGTCTCCATGGCGATAACTCAGTCCACTAATCCTACAGTAAGCTACACGCTGAGCCATTCTAGGATTTACTGAGACCCCTCTGTCTTCATACACCTGGCTGTGCTCCCAACTCCCACCCTCCTCTAACCCTCCTTATAACTCAGCTTCACCGTGGGAACCATTTAGGACACCCCGGATACGCCCTTGTTTATTTATACCTATATGTATTATTTATTTATTTGTTTATGCATTTTGAAATTATTGGCTGTCTGAGTGCTGTGTAGTTGGCATAAATAAATGCACGTTTTCAGGGCCGTGGGGAGAGTGGAGGGGAGCTCTGATAGCTGCCTTTCACTGCGATGAAACACTGCCCCCACTTGGCCAAAAGGGGAACTGAAAATAATATATTGTTTTATTTATCTGTTTTTCATACTGTCAGTACACCGCTTTGGTATCGATCGCCTTACATTCTCTCTCAATCTAATTCTGTGCATGTGGAGTATTTTATTATGACTCTGATTTGAATGGGGTCAGGATTAATACTTCTGCCACGGTGGGTCTTTTCTCTTCTGTAGTCATACTACTGTATAGAAGTCTAGCCCTGCCTATTGGTATTCACAAGCCCCTGGCCTACAGTGAATGGATGACTATAAAAACTACAGTTAAAGTGGCAGGGCCACCATGGGGCCATGCTGAGGGGACCTGCGTCATCCCATATCTCTCTCCCAGCTGTGGTGTTATTATACCGGACCCCCCCTCTGCTCCTCCATGCATTTCCTGGTTTGACTGTTCTGTCCCTGTCTCCCGCCACCCTCGCCTGTTCCCGTTGGCTTGGCAGCCAGGTGCGTGGTGGTGGATGTGTCATGCACAGCGCAGGCCTGCCTGGTCTGTCTGTCTCTACACCAGCAGCATCGGCGGGTAGCTCGGCCTAATCTCCATTGAAGAGGTGACAGCTGGTGGAGGAAGTGGAAGTAATGGACTCTAATTAGTCCTATTTTCTAGCCTCGGCCTCAAACATCCCACCACTCTTTTCTGCCTGGATTTGTATGTGCTGTTCTATGGGTTTTGATATGAATAACTCACAATGACTTCCCGGGCCGAGCCTCTGCTTGATGTATGGTGCTGCTAGTACAATTAGTGCCATTAAAACAATGGTGGCCATGTTGCCGGTTGCCAGGGTGATGAGTAATACCAGTCATTAAGTAGCCTAAATAATTGGGATGGAGGTGGTGAACGCTGATGGCCGTGATATGAATCACAATATTGATGTAGAGAATGGGGAATAATAATGACTCCAATTAGTGATAATTGTCCAGGAGTTTTTGGGATGTCCTCTTTATTTCTCTCTCTCTCTCTCTCTCTCTCTCTCTCTCTCTCTCTCTCTCTCTCTCTCTCTCTCTCTCTCTCTCTCTCTCTCTCTCTCTCTCTCTCTCTCTCTCTCTCTCTCTCTCTCTCTCTCTCTCTCTCTCTCTCTCTCTCTCTCTCTCTCTCTCTCTCTCTCTCTCTCTTTCTCTCTCTTTCTCTCTCTTTCTCTCTCTCTCTCTCTCTGTCTCTCTCTCTCTCTGTCTGTCTCTCTCTCTGATAAAGGATAAGATTGAAGATCTAATCATGAGTCTGGTTTTCTATATGGTTACTCCCCTCCCTCTCGCTCACATACACACACGCACGCACGCACGCACACACACACACAGGTTCACTAGAGTGCAGATATTGTAATTCCCAAAGTAGTTAACTCAGCAACTCGTGACTGTCAGCCCCCATCTGACTGTCCCACTCCATGCCCACAGCCTTCTAGAATACTTTTCACAGGGTTGTATAATGTAGGCATGTCTCTGTATTGACTTGCTGTAGTGCCTTCTCCATCACCCAGTTTCAATATCAATGTTGTCCTTTAAGCCCTCCTTCTGGGCTGTTAGTGTGAAACACACAACCACAACCACAACCATGCACAACCACAAACACAAACACAACCATGCACAACCACAAACACAACCATGCACAACCACAAATACAACCATGCACAACCACACACACAACCACAACCACACACAACCACAAACACAAACACAAACGCAGACACGACACCGACCACAACCACGCACAACCACACAACCAGTGTGAAGGGATGCATACGTGTGTGAGCTGAGAGAGAAGGGTAGAGAAAATGTATGTAGGAGAAAGAGATGTCTCTGTGTGTGTACTACTGCTGTTGGCCACTTAG
Organism: Salvelinus alpinus; assembly: GCF_045679555.1. Taxonomy (NCBI): domain Eukaryota; kingdom Metazoa; phylum Chordata; class Actinopteri; order Salmoniformes; family Salmonidae; genus Salvelinus; species Salvelinus alpinus. Next base: position 1,414,787 of record NC_092120.1, on the reverse strand, counting down.
CTTGTATGGTTCCCATCTGCCTCTAATGAGGAACCCACAGTCCAGTGTGTGGGTTGTGTTGCTACAGTATGTCAGTCTCTCTCTATTAGGACTGTGTTAGGCTAATGGCTGCTAATGATAATCATGAAAACAGTCCAACCACCAAGCTCATTTACCGCTCTCCCTGCCTGTGTCCATGTCAATTAATAACAGCATTTGTTTCTCTCTCTCTCTCTCTCGCTCTCGCTCTCGCTCTCGCTCTCGCTCTCGCTCTCGCTCTCGCTCTCGCTCTCGCTCTCGCTCTCGCTCTCGCTCTCGCTCTCGCTCTCGCTCTCGCTCTCGCTCTCTCTCTCGCTCTCTCTCTCGCTCTCTCTCTCGCTCTCTCTCTCGCTCTCTCTCTCTCTCTCTCTCTCTCTCTCGCTCTCTCTCTCTCTCTCTCTCTCGCTCTCTCTCTCGCTCTCTCTCTCTCTCTCTCTCTCTCTCTCTCTCTCTCTCTCTCTCGCTCTCTCTCTCGCTCTCTCTCTCGCTCTCTCTCTCGCTCTCTCTCTCTCTCTCTCTCTCTCTCTCTCTCCCTCTCCCTCTCCCTCTCTCTCTCTCTCTCTCTCTCTCTCTCTCTCTCCCTCTCTCCCTCTCTCCCTGTTTCTCTCTGTTTCTATCTGTTTTTCTACATCTCTCCCACTCCTAATGCTACTCAGAGCCATGTTATATGACTCTGCCGCTACTATCCTTCAAAAAGCACACTAGTATTCATGAGTCATGACTACACCACAATATAATGAATGTATCTCACGTCTATGTATACAGACTGTCAATGGAGCAGAATCAATAGTTGTTTACTTGCTTTTCTGTGAATGTTGTGGTTTGTATTGAAGTGAGGTTGAAACTAAATGTGTCTCTCTCTCTAGCGCGTTGCCAGGCGGTGCAGGCTGAGAATGTGACAGTGTTGGAGGGAGGCACGGCCCAGATCTCCTGTCGTCTGCAGAACTATGACGGCTCCATCGTGGTCATCCAGAACCCTCGCAGACAGACCCTCTTCTTCAACGGCACACGAGGTGTGTGTCTGTGTGTGTGTTATGCATGTTTGTGTGTGTGTGTATTTAGTATGTGTATGTTTATGCGTGTGTGTTTGTGTGTGTGAAAGAGAGACAGTGAGGTTTCAACATTCATCTCTGTGGTCAGGGTTTGAAAAACCAGTCAGCCCCAAGAAGCCACCAGATCAATGTGGTTATGAGGGAGGTCAACCTATTGAACCCATTAGCTGGCCTGTTTAGGTCAACCTATTGAACCCATTAGCTGGCCTGTTTAGGTCAACCTATTGAACCCATTAGCTGGCCTGTTTAGGTCAACCTATTGAACCCATTAGCTGGCCTGTTTAGGTCAACCTATTGAACCCATTAGCTGGCCTGTTTAGGTCAACCTATTGAACCCATTAGCTGGCCTGTTTAGGTCAACCTATTGAACCCATTAGCTGGCCTGTTTAGGTCAACCTATTGAACCCATTAGCTGGCCTGTTTAGTTTTAACAAGGTCTCATTTCATTATGGAGGAGTACATTCTAGGACTTCATTCATACTCCCCTCCCTACCTCATTACGCAATAACAACATGGATCAGACCTCTTCTGCCAGATGAAAGCAGTATATTGAAGCCTTCCGTCCAACTAGCCCTCTCTGTCAGATCAGGACTACCGGTTCACACTATTAAGTATTTAGTGCCGCTTGCTCCCCGGGGAGGAGAACCTTTTTTCCATCTGAAAGCATGATGGACCTTAATATGACAGAGTCAGAGAGAGAAGGGGGGAGAGAGAGGTTAGGTATTGTAGGGTATGAGTTTACCGCTCTCTCGCTCTCCACTCTCACCCACACACACACAGATGCACACACACACACACACACACACACACACACACACACACACACACACACACACACACACACACACACACACACAGACGCACACACACACACACACACACACACACACACACACACTGCAGGGCGATTCCAATGCTACCCACTACCATTAGTGCAGGGAGCAGGGTAACCCATGTTTGGCAGCCTTCCGTGCTGAACCATTCCCCTCTATAACTGTAGAAAGGTCCTGCACTGTTAGGTAAAGGGAATGAGCTGTCCAGCTACAGCACTAAACCAATGGGCTCTGATGAAGCCTGTGTCTCAGATGGCACACTATTCCCTTTATAGTCCACTACGTTAAACCAGGGGATCTGGTCCCCATAGAGATCTAGTCAATAGTAGTGCACTATATAGGGAATCAGGTGCCGTTATGGACACACACAAGGTCTTTTATTAGGCTGTCCAGCATAGAAACAAACTATAGGAACAGTAATAGACCTGTTCAAGAGGACTCCCATCTATCTCATCTAGCTCTGACTGCCTGTGGATCCCATCTATCTCCTCTAGCTCTGACTTCCTGGCATGCAAATGAGCTGGGACAAAAGGTGAAATAGGACTTGAACAAAGCTGTGACATTTAGTTGCCATTTAGTGAAAGTGGGAAAAAAATGTGTTTTTCTGTCGGGAATCACTCTCACATTCAGGGAGCTTTGTGAAATAGTATTCTAAGGCAAATGTAGACTGTTTTTCTCTCTGTCTACAATATATTCCTCTGTGTTTCACACAGACACACAACACACACACTAAACCTCTGATATAATGAATGATGGTGTGAAATGGTGATTACACCAGGGAAGAGAAAAGGAATTCTCCCTCTGCAGAAGCAAACACAAAAGAGCAGGGAGAAAGGGAGTAATACAAAGAGAGGAGAGAGAGGTAGAGAGGAAAGAGAGAGAGGTAGAGAGGGAGGTAGAGAAGAAAGAGAGGGAGGTAGAGAGGGAAGAGAGGGGGAAGAGAGAAAAGAGAGGGAGGAAAGAGAGGGAGGTAGAGAGGAAAGAGAGGGAGGAAGAGAGGGGGAAGAGAGAAAAGAGAGGGAGGAAGAGAGGGAGGTAGAGAGGAAAGAAAGGGAGGAAGAGAGGGGGAAGAGAGAAAAGAGAGGGAGGAAAGAGAGGGAGGAAGAGAGGAAAGAGAGGGAGGAAGAGGGAGGTAGAGAGGAAAGAGGGAGGAAGAGAGGAAAGAGAGGGAGGAAGAGAGGAAAGAGAGGGAGGAAGAGAGGGGGAAGAGGGAAAGGAGAGGGAGGAAGAGAGGAAAGAGAGGGAGGAAGAGAGGGGGAAGAGAGAAAAGAGAGGGAGGAAGAGAGGAAAGAGAGGGAGGAAAAGAGGGGGAGGAGAGGAAAGAGAGGGAGGAAGAGCGGGCGGTAGAGAGGAAAGAGAGGGGGGAGGAGAGGAAAGAGAGGGAGGAAGAGAGGGAGGTAGAGAGGAAAGAGGGGAAGAGAGGAAAGAGGGGAAAGAGAGGGAGGGAGGAAGAGCGGGAGGAAGAGAGGAAATAGAGGAAAGAGAGGGAGGAAGAGAGGAAAGAGAGGGAGGAAGAGCGGGCGGTAGAGATGAAAGAGAGGGGGGAGGAGAGGAAAGAGAGGGAGGAAGAGCGGGCGGTAGAGAGGAAAGAGAGGGAGGAAGAGAGGGGGAGGAGAGGAAAGAGAGGGAGGAAGAGAGGAAAGAGGGGAAAGAGAGGGATGAAGAGAGGAAGGAGGGGAAGGAAGAGAGGAAAGAGAGGAAAGAGAGGGAGGAAGAGCGGGCGGTAGAGAGGGAGGAAGAGAGGAAAGAGGGGAAGGAAGAGAGGTAGAGAGGGAGGAAGAGAACAAAGATCCCAATGCCCCAGGGCAGTGATTGGGGACACTGCTCTGTGTAGGGTGCCGTCTTTCGGATGGGACGTTAAACGGGTGTCCTGACTCTCTGAGGTCATTAAAGATCCCATGGCACTTATCGTAAGAGTAGGGGTGTTAACCCCGGTGTCCTGGCTAAATTCCCAATCTGGCCCTCAACCATCACGGTCACCTAATAATCCCCAGTTTGCAATTGGCTCATTCATCCCCCTCCTCTCCCCTGTAACTATTCCCCAGGTCGTTGCTGCAAATGAGAACGTGTTCTCAGTCAACTTACCTGGTAAAATAACGGTAAAATAAAAAATAAATAAAATAAAAGAGAGGAAAGAGAGGGAGGAAGAGCGGGCGGTAGAGATGAAAGAGAGGGAGGAAGAGATGGGGAGGAGAGGAAAGAGAGGGAGGAAGAGAGGAAAGAGAGGGAGGAAGAGAGGGGGAAGAGAGAAAAGACAGGGAGGAAAGAGAGGGAGGTAGAGAGGAAAGAGAGGGAGGAAGAGAGAAAAGAGAGGGAGGAAGAGAGGGGGAGGAGAGGAAAGAGAGGGAGGAAGAGAGGGAGGTAGAGAGGAAAGAGGGGAAGAGAGGGAGGTAGAGAGGGAGGAAGAGAGGAAAGAGAGGGAGGAAGAGAGGGGGAAGAGAGAAAAGAGAGGGAGGAAAGAGAGGGAGATAGAGAGGGAGGAAGAGAGGGGGAAGAGAGAAAAGAGAGGGAGGAAGAGAGGGAGGTAGAGAGGGAGGAAGAGAGGGGGAAGAGAGAAAAGAGAGGGAGGAAGAGAGGGAGGTAGAGAGGGAGGAAGAGAGGAAAGAGAGGGAGGAAGAGAGGGGGAAGAGAGGAAAGAGAGGGAGGAAGAGAGGAAAGAGAGGGAGGAAGAGAGGAAAGAGAGGGAGGAAGAGAGGGCGGTAGAGAGGGAGGAAGAGCAGGCGGTAGAGAGGAAAGAGAGAGGTTGTGCAGTCAGTCGATACAAAGTGGGTTGGGGAGGTTTATGAGACAATGACCATCGAGTCCCTGTCACACTCTGACGGTTATTAGCATTATTTGTTATCATGATTTTCTCACAATAGATGTTTCCCTTTCTCTGACAACGAAAGAAACATAGTTTTGCTCTCCTATGTCCGTTCTCTAGGTTCTCTCTCTTCTCACTGCCTCTGTGGTTGCTATGATACTATGGCCTTGGTCAGGAGGTCACAGTGGATTGTTGGATTAACTATGTTTAATTCTTCTTGTCCTTCGCTATCCCCCTTTCAATTCCTCTATTCACTCTCCTCCTTGTTACTCCCCCGCTCCTCTTTTCTTTTGGCCTTGCTTTTCTTTCCATATATTTATGTGTTTATCTCCAATTGTGGTTTTCCTATTGTGTCTTGACCCCCCCGATACTGTCTGTCTCCCTCCTTCCCTCCCCAGCGTTGAAGGACGACCGTTTCCAGATGGTTCTCTTCACTCCCCGCCTGGTGCGCATCACCCTCACCAACGTGAGCGTGACAGACGAGGGCGGCTACTTCTGCCAGCTCTACACTGACGACACCCACCACCAAGTGGCCACGCTGTCCGTGTCCGTCCCTCCCGACACCCCCACGGTGGAGGTGAGGCAGGAGGCAGTGGAGGGGGGCGAGGTGGAGCTCACCTGCCTGTCGCCTCGCAGCAAGCCCCCCGCCACGCTGCGCTGGATCAGGGACCGCCGGGAGATACCAGGTCTGTCCATCCTTTGACGATCTATCACTATGTCGCTCTGTCATTCTATCTATCAGTATCTGTCTGTCTGACTCTGTCATTCTATCTATCAGTATCTGTCTGTCTGACTCTGTCATTCTATCTATCAGTATCTGTCTGTCTGACTCTGTCATTCTATCTATCAGTATCTGTCTGTCTGACTCTGTCATTCTATCTATCAGTATCTGTCTGTCTGACTCTGTCATTCTATCTATCAGTATCTGTCTGTCTGACTCTGTCATTCTATCTATCAGTATCTGTCTGTCTGACTCTGTCATTCTATCTATCAGTATCTGTCTGTCTGACTCTGTCATTCTATCTATCAGTATCTGTCTGTCTGACTCTGTCTGTCTTTGTTCAGTCATACCTCTCTCTCTGCCTCTCTCTCTGTTCACTTCCTGCGTTCCCTATCTATCCACCTGCCTGTCCATGTGTCAGTCTATCCATCTATCTTTCTCAAACTCCATCATACTCTCTCCTTTTCTGTCCAGCCTTCTATCTACCTCCCTCTTTATTCCCCATCTGATAAGACTTCCATCCAGCTATCACTCTGTTTACCATTTTATCTGCCCTTCTGTCCATCTCTTTCTGTCTGTTTGTCTGTCCCACTGTTTACCCTCTGTCTGTCCTGTTATACCCTCCACCTCTCTCTTTTTTCCCTCTTTCTTTTGTGTCTCTCACTCCCATCCCGTCTCTCTATCTTAATCTCTAACTCAGCACTCTGTCCTTTCCCTCACTCCTCTTCTCTTCACCCCGTCTTCCTCTCCTCCTCTTCTCTCTCTCTGTCTCCTCCTTTCATGCCGTGTTCACAAAGATGTCTGTCCCCTGATGTGACAAGGTTACGTAGGAAGCGGCGTGGGCTGATGCGTGGGGCCTACAGCAGACCTGTTTTCTGTTCTGCTCTGTAGTGCTGTGGAGCGGGCCCTGCCCTGAGTGAAATACAGTGTGACATTAAAGGTTAGGCTCCAGATCCTGACAGATAGAATGTCTCAGTAATTAAGACAGTATCTCCCTGCCCTCATCTCACGCTTCAATTGGGCCTGCTTCAGTTCACTCAGCTGAAATAATTGAAAACTCAGCATGCTGTTAGTTATTGTCATATTTTCACAGACTCATATTACGTGACCGCGAGGCCTCCGTTTTGGACACCACCATCCCTTCTCTTCCTCCTCCTCATCTTCCGCTGCCTCATTTGAAGTCTTTTAAAATATTTTTAATCGCATCTCACGCTCTCTTTATCTTCCTTTTATGTCTGAGCCTGTCCAGATCCCTCTCTCCTCTTCTCCTTTTCATCTATCATGCCTGTCTCACTCTCTCCATGTGTCCTTCTCCCTTCTCTCTTTCTTCTTTCACCAGCGCCTTTTCCTTCCCTCCTCGTCCTCTGTCTGATATGCTCCCTCCCTCCCTTCTCTAGGTGTGGTGTCCCAGCAGGAAAATGGGAAGACAGTGAGTGTGTCCAGCACCATCCGTCTCCCTGTGGAGAGGAGAGACAACGGGGCAGCGGTCAGCTGTGAGGCATCCCACCCCGCCCTGGGGGGGCAGAAGAGGGTCCGCCACTACCGCCTCGACGTCTACTGTGAGTGACTGGTCAGCCACCGAGTGTTACCATGGCAACACACTGAAGCTGTATCACCTCATTTCTGATGGTCACGACTCATTTGTATTTGGGGTCTGGAGTGGTCAACCCTTCTGTTATAAATTACTTATCAACTCACCATTTCTGAGTTTGATCAGCCTTTTCTGCCCTTTAGATATGCATAATGAGTGTCACTGCCAAACTGTTGCTGCTTAAATGGCCCTGCTTGGCTATCACAGCAACACGTATGAATACTTCCTCAGATGTGTCTGTTCACCACAGCCATTAACAAAGCAGCAGCTGTTTCACCCTGAGGGTTGTTATGATAACAGAACCGCCAACTGTCACTCTTGATTGGTTACCATGGTAACCATTCCTCCCTCCTCTCTCCCCAGTTGCCCCCACAGTGAGGATCATCCCTCCCCCTGGAATCCTCCGAGAGGGAGACTCTCTCAGCCTCACCTGCTCCATCACTGGCAACCCACTGTGAGTGTGTATGTGTGTGTGTGTTGTATGTACACACATTTATGAGATTGTTTGATTGGTTTGTGCGTTTGCTGTATGCTGTGCTCACACTACAGCTGTTTGGAGTATTCGGAGGAGTTGAGGCATTCTCTGGATAAAGTGTCTGAGGAGGCTGTAACAAGCCCCCTGTTAGACACTGTGATGTGTTTGTTGTGCGTGTGTGTTTCTGAGGCAACTGAAGCCTCTTCATTAAGCTCTATAAAAACTGCTTTGTGTGTGTATGTGCTCGTGTGTGTGTGTGTTTATTTGTGTGTGTGGTGAGTAAAGCCATAGTAAAGCCCCACAATAAAGCCAGGCTGAGGAGCCAGTATGTGTGGCACAGTGAGGATCAGTAACAGCCGGCTGGGGACAGTGACATGAGAGATGTGGCTGTGGTGGTCGATCCACTGGACTGCCCCTGCCTCATCTCATGCTGGAGGGACCTCACCACACTCTCCTTTATACCCCCGGTACCCCCGTCACTCTCAGGCCCCGGACAAACTTCCTGTTAACCGTTAATCACCAATTCATTACACTGCCTGTCTTTGTTGGAGGGGTGTGTTTATTAAAGTGTGTGTGTGTGTGTGTGTGTGTGTGTGTGTGTGTGTGTGTGTGTGTGTGTGTGTGTGTGTGTGTGTGTGTGTGTGTGTGTGTGTGTGTGTGTGTGTGTGTGTGGATGAGCAGGGGGGGTTTAATTAGATGCTTCCTGAGGGATTAGGGTGTAGATGAGCTGGGATTGTAATCTGGCCAGGGTGGAATGAGAGGGACAGCCAGCACAGCACGGAGTATGCACACACACACAGGGCTTTGTGTGAGAATGTGTGGTGTGTCTGTGTGTGTTCGTTGTTTCATGTAATCCAATAATCTTTAGTCTCAGTCGCCTTCTGTCTCACTTTTCTTTGTCTTTCATGTCTCCTCTTTCTCTCCATCCTCCTGTCTTACTCTGCCTCTCCCTCTCTCATCTCTCCCCCATAAATCTCTGTCTATCTCCTTTCCTGGCTCTCTCCTCCCATGTCCCACTTTCCCTCTCTCCATCTGACACAAAATCTTTCTTTGCTCCCTCTCCTCTCCTTCTTTCTCTCTGTCCATAAATCTCCCCAATTATTTTCTGTCATGCTGTCTTCCTCTCCCTTGGTCTAATTTAAAATCTCTCTCACTCCCTCCTCGCCTTTTATTTCCCATAACCTCCCTCCACCTGTCTTATTTTGTCCTAATCTTTTCTCTCTTTCTACTCCCTAACCCCTCTTGCTCCCCTCATTTCTCCCCCACTCTATCTAATTCTCTTACACTTTCCACTCCCTCTTCTTTCTCTCTTTCACTCTATTCTTTCCCTCACTCTCCCTCCCTCCTCTCCCTCCCTTCTTTCTCTCTCTGCAGGCCTAGGGATGTCCAGTGGACTAAGATTAATGACACCTTACCTGAGAGGGCGGAGATCTCTGGCCCCACCCTCCAGGTGTCCCGTCTCAGCCAATCACACAACGGGACCTACCTGTGTCAGGCGCAGAACAACTACGGCCGTGCCGCTGACCACTACACGCTGCTGGTGTACGGTGAGCCACCGTCGCCATGACAACCACTGCCTTGCAGCTTACCCTCCATATCCTCCGAATCCATTCACCGTCCTATCCTATCGTAGCTTTTTGAATGAGACATCAGAAGCGTAACACAGACACAGATGTAGACATCAAAAGCGTGAGTCACTTCATCAGTTGTTTATGCTTCACAGATGTGAGAGTGCGAGGGGCATAGGGGGTCGGGCTAGAGGTTGAGTTAACTCAGCATCTGTAGTCAGTGTAGTCAGTGTACCCCATGGGTGTGGCCCCCTAGTGGTTACTCCTTTCACTGCAGCCTTCACATCTGACAGCTGAAGATCAGAGAGTGTAGGAGGAGGAGACAGAGGGGGGTTGTTGCGTAACATTTTGGGTTGCCTTAGGCTGTGCCCCCTCATCCTCCCCTCTACTCCCCCCTTCCCCTCCTCCCTTAATCCCCTCCCTCCTTACCCTCTCCTGAGCAGTGGTGGCGTGTGGCAGGAGCGGGAGGCGTCAAACAACACTAACTATCCTCCGTTGAGAGAGGAGGTGGGTGGGAATGCCACCTTTCATCTAGCCAGAGCAGCCATCGTCAGCCACCACCAGAGCTAAAGCCACACTCTCTCTCTCACTGTGCAACACAGGTTAGGCATGCCTGGCTTTGAAGTACGTCCACGCTTTAAGAAAATGCCCTTCTCTTCCTTGGTCTCTCTATCGTCTGTTTCCAAGAATGGTTCTTCTTCCTTGGTCTCTATCGTCTGTTTCCTAGAATGGTTCTTCTTCCTTGGTCTCTATCGTCTGTTTCCTAGAATGGTTATTCTTCCTTGGTCTCTATCGTCTGTTTCCAAGAATGGTTCTTCTTCCTTGGTCTCTATCGTCCGTCTCCTAGAATGGATCTTCTTACTTGGTCTCTATCGTCCATCTCCTAGAATGGTTCTTCTTCCTTGGTCTCTATCGTCTGTCTTCTAGAATGGATCTTCTTCCTTGGTCTCTATCGTCCGTCTCCTAGAATGGTTATTCTTCCTTGGTCTCTATCGTCTGTCTCCTAGAATGGATCTTCTTCCTTGGTCTCTATCGTCTGTCTTCTAGAATGGTTCATCTTCCTTGGTCTCTATCGTCTGTCTCCAAGAATGGTTCTTCTTCCTTGGTCTCTATCGTCTGTCTCCTAGAATAGTTCTTCTTCCTTGGTCTCTATCATCTGTCTCCAAGAATGGTTCTTCTTCCTTGGTCTCTATCGTCTGTCTCCAAGAATGGTTCTTCTTCCTTGGTCTCTATCGTCTGTCTCCAAGAATAGTTATTCTTCCTTGGTCTCTATCGTCTGTCTCCAAGAATAGTTCTTCTTCCTTGGTCTCTATCATCTGTCTCCAAGAATGGTTCTTCTTCCTTGGTCTCTATCGTCTGTCTCCAAGAATGGTTCTTCTTCCTTGGTCTCTATCGTCTGTCTCCAAGAATAGTTATTCTTCCTTGGTCTCTATCGTCTGTCTCCAAGAATGGTTCTTCTTCCTTGGTCTCTATCGTCTGTCTCCAAGAATGGTTCTTCTTCCTTGGTCTCTATCGTCTGTCTCCAAGAATGGTTCTTCTTCCTTGGTCTCTATCGTCTGTCTCCAAGAATAGTTATTCTTCCTTGGTCTCTATCGTCTGTCTCCAAGAATGGTTCTTCTTCCTTGGTCTCTATCGTCTGTCTCCAAGAATAGTTATTCTTCCTTGGTCTCTATCGTCCGTCTCCTAGAAGGGTCCTTCTTTTTCTGGCTCTTCGTTCTTTCTTCTTGTTTTTGTTTCCCTTCCTCTCTCTCTGTCAACCAAACCTATTCCTTTTTTCTTTCTCTACCCTCTTTCCTCCTGTTTTTCTCCTTCTATATATCTTACCCCTACTCCTTCTCTCTAAATGTCTATATATCTTATCCTCTCTTTGTTCTCTCGCCTCCTCCTCCCTCTCTCTCTCTCTCTCTGCTTCCCTCCTCCTACTTTTCTCACCTTGGCAGTAGTTTGCCATCTTTTCTGGGTGTACTGTAGTTCAGAGCTCTCTGGAGGGTTCCTGTCTTGTTCAGTCCAAGAGGGACAGAGAGAGGGGGAGAGGAAGTAGGGAGAGAGGTCGAAGCCAGGTTATTGTTCAGTTAGGGGCTTGCCCAAGTTGGATTAGCCACGCTTGCCTCTGGAAATCCCAAGGTGCACTGGGGTGGGGCGCCTGACAGTGCAAGGCTTTGTGGCGATGATGAGTCAGCTAAAACAGCTCACTATGACAGATCTGAAAAACGACCCCTCATCCCGTCAACCAGCTCCCAGAGTTATCTAGTGTCTGATGTGGCCATGAAGCGCAAAATCAGGACAAAACGGAGGCCAATTTGTTGCAGGAGCTTTTCGAGGCTGGGTGATGCTTTGAAAAGCAGATAGAGAGTGAGAGGTTGGTGAGTCTCTGCGGAGCCAGGCCCAATGCCGCGAAATCTTTATTCAGCAGGTTTAAGTCTGTGTGTGTGTGTGAGAGAGAAAATGTGGATGTGCATGCGCATTATACATGTGCACGTGTCAAGCTCCCACGTACGTATATAATATAGATATGAGGTTCTGTTTTGGGTGAACTGATTGCACAAGAGAGCCTGTACTCATCAGATTGTTGTTAGTCTGGATGAGGCGTTGGTTGGTTGCAGTCACCACCATTGTTAAGGAGCAAGATGGTGGTGGGATGGCGGTGGTCTGGTGGGATGGCGTGGTTGTGGTGAGATGGTGTGGTGGCGGTGCTGTGGGATGGCGTGGTGGCAGTGTGGTGGGATGGCGTGGTTGTGGTGAGATGGCGTGGTGGCGGTGCTGTGGGGTGGCGTGGTAGCAGTGTGGTGGGATGGCGTGGTTGTGGTGGGATGGCGTGGTGGCGGTGTGGTGTAGTGGGAAGGCGTGGTGGCGGTGTGGTGGGATGGCATGGTGCCGGTGTGGTGGGATGGCGTGGTGGCGGTGTGGTGGGATGGCGTGTCGGCGGTGTGGTGGGATGGCATGGTGGCGGTGTGGTGGTGTGGTGGCATGGTGGTGGTGTGTTGGGATGGCGTGGTGGGATGGCGTGGTGGTGGGATGGTGGTGGTGTGGTGGGATGGTGGTGTGGTGGGATGGCATGGTGGTAGTGGGATGGCGTGGTGGTGGGATGGTGGTGGTGTGGTGGTGTGGTGGCATGGTGGTGGTGTGTTGGGGTGGTGTGGTGTGGTGGGATGGCGTGGTGGTGGGATGGTGGTGGTGTGGTGGTGGTGGTGTGCTGGGAAGGCATGGTGGTGGTGTGGTGGGATGACATGGTGGTGGTGTGGTGGGATGGTGGTGTGGTGGGATGGCATGGTGGTGGTGTGGTGGGATGGTGGTGTGGTGGGATGACATGGTGGTGGTGTGGTGGGATGGTGGTGTGGTGGGATGGCATGGTGGTGGTGTGGTGGGATGGTGTGGTGGTGGTGTGGTGGGATGGCATGGTGGTGGGATGGCGTGGTGGGATTGCATGGTGGTGGGATGGCATGGTAGCGGTGCGATGTGGTGTGGTGGAATGGCATGGTGGTGGTGTGGTGGGATGGCGTGGTGGTGGGGTGGGGTGGCTTGGTGGTGGTGTGGTGGGATTGCATGGTGGGATGGCATGGTGGTGGTGTGGTGGGATGGCATGGTGGTGGCGTGGTGGGATGGCATGGTGGTGGTGTGGTGAGATGGCATGGTGGTGGCGTGGTGGTGGTGTGGTGGGATGGCGTGGTGGTGGTGTGGTGGGATGGCGTGGTGGAGGTGGGATGGCGTGGTGGTGGGATGGCGTCGTGGCGGTGTGGTGGGATGGCATGGTGGTGGCGTGGTGGGATGGCGTAGTGGGATTGCATGGTGGTGGTGTGGTGGGATGGCATGGTAGCGGTGCGATGTGGTGTGGTGGAATGGCATGGTGGTGGTGTGGTGGGATGGCGTGGTGGTGGCAGTGTGGTGGGATGGCGTGGTGGTGGGATGGTGTGGTGGTGGAATGGCATGGTGGCGGTGTGGTGGTGGTGGGATGGCGGTGGAGTGGTGGTGGTGGGATGGCGTGGTGGTGGTGGGATGGTGTGGTGGTGGAATGGCATGGTGGTGGTGTGGTGGGATGGCGGGGTGGTGGGATTGCGTGGTTGCGGTGCTGTGGGATGGCATGGTGGTGGTGGGATGGTGTGGTGGCGGTGTGGTGGGATGGCGTGGTGGCGGTGTTTTGGGATGGCGTGGTGGCGGTGTGGTGGGATGGCGTGGTGGTGGTGTGGTGGGATGGCGTGGTGGTGGTGATGGTGTGGTGTGGTGGCGGTGTGGTGGGATGGTGTGGTGGTGGTATGGTGGGATGGCGAGGTGGCGGTGTGGTGGGATGGTATGGTGTGGTGGTGGTATGGTGGGATGGCGTGGTGGCGGTGTGGTGGGATGGTGTGTTGTGGTGGTGGTATGGTGGGATGGCGTGGTGGCGGTGTGGTGGGATGGCGAGGTGGCGGTGTGGTGGGATGGTGTGGTGTGGTGGTGGTATGGTGGGATGGCGTGGTGGCGGTGTGGTGGGATGGTGTGGTGTGGTGGTGGGATGGTGTGGTGGGATGGTGTGGTGGTGGTATGGTGGGATGGCGAGGTGGCGGTGTGGTGGGATGGTGTGGTGGTGGGATGGCGTGGTGGCGGTGTGGTGGTGTGGTGTGGTGGTGGTATGGTGGGATGGCGTGGTGGCGGTGTGGTGGGATGGTGTGGTGTGGTGTGGTGGTGGTATGGTGGGATGGCGTGGTGGCGGTGTGGTGGGATGGCGAGGTGGCGGTGTGGTGGTGGTGTGGTGGAATGGCGTTGTGGTGGGATGGCGTTGTGGTTGGATGGCGTGGTGGTGGTGTAGTGTGGTGGGATGGCGTGGTGGTGGTGTGGTGGGATGGTGTTGTGGTGGGATGGCGTGGTGGCGTTGTGGTGGGATGGCGTTGTGGTGGGATGGCGTGGTGGTGGTGTGGTGGGATGGCATGGTGGTGGTGAGATGTTGGTGATATTGCTGGTGGAGCTCAGAGGAGAACGTTACTGATTGTCTCTGCAAAGCCCTGAGGGTCTGCTTACAGTATGTCATTCAACTGAGCTGCTGTGATGAAATGGATTGCTGCAAGACAATAAAGCCCATTAGAACTGAATTTTGAGAGTGTTGGAGATGGATGGAGGGAGGGAGAGAGAGAGAGAGAGAGAATAGACAGGAGAAAAGAAAAGGGTAGAGGGATGGATGGAGAGATATAGTTGTGATCTGGGGGAAGATGAGTGCAGTGGTTAGGGTAATGAGCTAAGTCACTAATTAAAATATACCTCTATTTATTGAATGACTAAAGAAAAAGAGAGGGAGGGTGAGAGAGAGGGTGGGAGGTTAGGAGAGGGGGAGGGAGGGGGTTAGGAGAGGGTGAGGGAGGGTGAGGGAGGGGGGTAGAAACAGAGGAAAGATTAGGTGAAAAAAGCTGAATCCTAGGTGGTGTATTTCCCCTTGTGGCTCTTCACAGTCTTCTATTGACAGTGAGAAAGTCAATGTAGTGTAGGCTGTGACCAAATCAATGTGGAGCAGCGGTAAGGGACGAGGCCTTCTGACCAGCGGCTAGATGACATTTAGCCTTGTGTTGTGAGTGACACATAGCTTACTACAGCACCGGAACAGAAAAACACGCAGAAACAGGGAATGTTCAATCATACGTGAGTGTTTTATCTCTCTAGTTTAAGAAATGATATTTGAGAGAAACGTCGTTATCAACAACTTCAACATGCAAATGAGAAAACAGCCGTGAATATAGGTGTCTGAGTGGCGAGCGAACAGAATAACAATATGATAGGAGAATGCCTGGCGGTGTGCTGACTGGCTGTACAGCCGCATAGTAATTCAGCTTTAGAGAGAGAGGGTGCTCATAGAGGAATGGAATAAGAAAAGGAACAAGGGAATGTGGAAGCGGAATGAAAGAGTGCGTGGGAGAGAGGAGAGTGATTAAGGTTGAGGAGGATCGCATCTGAGGGAAAGAAGGGAGATTTGAGTAGAGAGAGGAAAGGATGTTGGAGGAGAGAGGAGGGAGATAGAATGAAAGAGAGAAATGGAGAGAAGTCATTATTTATAAGTCTTCCCAGAATGTAGTTTTGATGGTCAAGAGATATGAATCAGTGTACAACTAATTAGCTGACTGACCCTGCCCATTAATCCCTCTGCCTCAGGTGTGAGACACACACACACACACACACACACACACACACACACACACACACACACACACACACACACACACACACACACTGACCCATTCCTTAGTGAAGTCTTTCTCTCACAGCCGAAGAACCGTTTTAAGTTCTCTCTGACTCACATGTATGCATACCCACATGGATGACGCAAACACACACTTGTGTGTTGCATAAGTGACAGGAAAGCTGAGGTTGGACACTGACGGGATAGAGGGAGGATGTGGACGAGTGAATGAAGGCAGGCTGAAAGGAAGAGGAGAGGAGGAGAGAGGGATGAGGTTTATGCTGATGTAAGAGGAGTGGCAGAGGAAGAACAGATGGAGGGTCTCAGGGCCAGTGGGAGAAGAGGGAGAGAGGGAGAGCAGACGGAAGAGTAGTTACCAATAAATTACTCTAGACCGAGGTGTGTGTGTGTGAGTGCGCGAGTGTGTGTGTGCGTGCGTGCGTGACGCATGGCTCGTGAGAGAGAGGCACACAGTGGTTCGATGAAACATATCTCTACTGCACCCTGCTGTTTCAAATGGACAGTTTGATAAAGTGTTTCACACACACTCACACACACGCACCGTGCTCCCAGCCTCTCACTCAATCCAACTGTCTCAGTCACTTAAAACCACTTAACTGTACCCTCACTGTCTCAACAGGCATTTTACCTTACCATTGTGTCAGTATCCAATCTATTGTCTCATATTGAATGTGTCTGTCCCATAACATTGTTTCACAGAGAATGCTTCCATCAAACACAATATCTTCTGTCTCCCTAGCTACTGAGTCATCGACAATGTGTCTATGGTAGAAAATATGTCTGCATCCCAACCATTGTCTTATAGTGAATGTGTCGATGTCATTTGCCAATGTCTGTCTCCCTAGCTACTAGTCTATAGAAATGTATGTCATGGTAGATCATATGTCTGTAGTAACCATACCATCTAGAACAGTGGTCACCAACCTTTTCTGACTCAAGATCTACCGCTCAGATTATTATTATCTATTTTTTAAACTATTTTTCTCCCCAATTTCGTGGTAATCAATTGGTAAGTTACAGTCTTGTCCCATCTCTGCAACTCCCGTATGGACTCGGGAGAGGTGAAGGTTGAGAGCCGTGCGTCCTCCGAAACACAACCCAGGAAAGCCGCATTGCTTCTTGACACAATGCCCACTTAACCCGGAAGCCAGCCGCACCAATGTGTCAGAGGAAACACTGTACACCTGGCGACCGTGTCAGTGTACATTGCACCCGGCCCGCCACAGGAGTCGCTAGTGCACGATGGGACAAGAACATCCCTGTCGGCCAAACACAGTCGACAGAGCCTGGAATCGCGACAGACAGAGCCTGGAATCTAACCAGGATTTCTAGTGGCACAGCTACCACTGCGATGCAGCGTCTCAGACCGCTGCACCACTCAGGAGGCCTCTCAGATTTTTTTTTAAACATGACTTAAAGAATGTAAACCTATGCAACATTAACCAATTAAAACCAGTTCTGTATCAATGAGGTTTGTCCAGTAGGCTATAGGCCCAATACATTATCACTGCAGACCATTTTGAAATTATATTTAAAAATGTAGGTATATCATCACACTGGTAATAGATCATGTGTTGTATTACTTGTGAGGCACAGCTGAGTAAACATAATAATATATTTATTTGTATTACTGGACTGATGGCCTGTATCTGATGGTCAGTCTGAGGAGAGGGAGGGAGCAGCGGTGAGGCTGCCTCTCACACGACATACCGACACCTTCCCTCCGCTCTCCCTCCCTCCGCTCTCCCTCCCTCCGCTCTCCCTCCCTCCGCTCTCCCTCCCTCCGCACACCTTCCCTCCGCTCTCCCTCCCTCCGCTCACCTTCCCTCCGCTCTCCCTCCCTCCGCTCACCTTCCCTCCGCTCACCTTCCTTCCGCTCTCCCTCCCTCCGCTCACCTTCCCTCCGCTCTCTCTCCCTCCGCTCTCCCTCCCTCCGCTCTCCCTCCCTCCGCTCTCCCTCCCTCCGCTCTCCTTCCCTCCGCTCTCCCTCCCTCCGCTCTCCCTCCCTCCGCTCTCCCTCCCTCCGCTCTCCCTCCCTCCGCTCACCTTCCCTCCGCTCTCCCTCCCTCCGCTCACCCTCCCTCCGCTCTCCCTCCCTCCGCTCACCTTCCCTCCGCTCTCCCTCCCTCCGCTCACCTTCCCTCCGCTCACCTTCCTTCCGCTCTCCCTCCCTCCGCTCACCTTCCCTCCGCTCTCTCTCCCTCCGCTCTCCCTCCCTCCGCTCTCCCTCCCTCCGCTCTCCCTCCCTCCGCTCTCCTTCCCTCCGCTCTCCCTCCCTCCGCTCTCCCTCCCTCCGCTCTCCCTCCCTCCGCTCTCCCTCCCTCCGCTCTCCCTCCCTCCGCTCACCTTCCCTCCGCTCTCCCTCCCTCCGCTCACCTTCCCTCCGCTCTCCCTCCCTCCGCTCTCCCTCCCTCCGCTCTCCCTCCCTCCGCTCTCCCTCCCTCCGCTGAGAAAAGGGGACAGTCTTCCTGCTGATGGATAACTCAAGTTGCACTGCATTATTTCTACCTCATGCACCAATTCACGTTGTTACTACTATGACCAGAGAAAGTGAAATATTCCTCGATATTAAAAAAGACACAAGCCGCTAATAATAACAAACGGAAGCTTATCGGAACACTTCTATACTCATTTTATTGCAGCTGCAGTGCTGGTTCTAGCGTGAGTGGGTGAATGCACATTTTATGGCATATAAAAGTGTTGAACAGTGTTGACAGTGCTGAATAACAACTTAAACATGAACTTACTCATAAAAACAGCAGCTCTTTGCTGTATTCGTTGAGTCTCTCTCTTCTCATGGTTTTGAAATCTTACTGTATCAACTTTGATGTGCATTCGAGGTTTATCTTTAGTCTATGGCTCGAGGAAACTGCAGACACAGTGATCTGAGCTATCTGATTGGCCCGTGGTAGGTCTATCGGTGTACTTGATAAGCTCCCTGGGCCCGCCGGGTAGGCGGAGTTATACTTTCAGACACATGACATGGTTGAAAATGCCTTCCCGGCGCTAGGGCTGCTGAATCAAGTGCACCTACTGACAACAGTGCAAAACGAAGGCTTTATCGTTGGGTTTTTTACAAAAAACATTGCTGATCGACTAGGAATGCCTTGGAGATCGAGCAGTCGATGGCGATCGACCGATTGGTGACCACTGATCTAGAACCTGTCTTTCATAGAAAACTATGATTGTCTTATAATGTGTTATCCTTGCCTTGTCTGTTGTAGAGAATGTGTCTGTCACTACCATTGTCCTTCCCACCTCCCATCATGCCACCTCCCACCCAACCACCCTCCTCCTAACCCCCAGCTACGCACCGGACCCCCGAGGTAACGTACAGCCCTCCCTCACCCTTAACACACTCCTCCTCTCCATCTCTCCATCCTTCCCTTCCTTTATGGTCACAATCACTGCCTCTCAACAGCTCTTGTCGTCCTCTCTTCTCTGTCCTTTTCTTGTCACTGACACCCTTTGTCTGCTTTAACCTTCCTTTTTTTCCTTTATTTTTAATTCACCTTTATTTAACCAGGTAGGCCAGTTGAGGACAAGTTCTCATTTACAACTGCGACCTGGCCAAGATAAAGCAAAGCAGTGCGACAAAAACAACAACACAGTTACACATGGGATTAACAAACGTACAGTCAATAACACAATAGAAAAATCTGTATACAGTGTGTGCATATGAAGTAAGGAGGTAAGGCAATAAATAGGCCAATAGTGGCAAAGTAATTTCAATTTAGCAATTTACACTGGAGTGATATATGTACATATGAGGATGTGCAAGTAGAAATACTGGTGTGCAAAAGAGCAGAAAAACAAAAACAAATATGGGGATGAGGTAGGTAGTTGGTTGGATGGGCTATTTACAGATGGGCTGTGTACAGCTGCAGCGACCGGTAAGCTGCTCTGACAGCTGATGCTTAAAGTTAGAGAGGGAGATATAAGTCTCCAACTCCAATTCAGTCCAGTCATTGGCAGCAGAGAACTGGAAGGAAAGGAAAGGAAGGCCCTTGACTGGCCTTCCCACACACGCTCTCACACACATACACACACATTCCCCCACTCTCATCAATGGCTGGCTGATGCTGTGCTCTGGCCACTCAGTGTTGGGGCTGTGTCAGTGTGTAAGTCCCATGGGGTGGGAGCACACATGTACTGTGTTATTGTTATAGACCCAGGGATGGGATGGCCATAGGACTTCTGTGAGGGACACAAGGATCTGTGGGTGGAATGACACATACGCACGCATACATACACACTCACACACTCACACACTCACTCACTCACTCACTCACTCACACACACACACACACACACACACACACACACACACACACACACACACACACACACACACACACACACACACACACACACACACACACACACACACACACACACACACACACACACACACACACACACACACAGGGCCAGGGCCAGCTCTAGCCTTTTGGAGGCACTAAGCGAGATTTGGTTGTACGTTTTAAAGTTGATTTCCTGCAGTTCAAAACATTTTGCCATGGGGTGGAGAGAATTTTGATTTTTTTTTTTAAATATTTCATACAATTGTGCTCATTTTGCCATGGGGCAGAGATACATTTTTGCTAATGTAAATCAAATTTCCTGCAATTCTACACATTTTGCTATGCTATGCCTGGTTGGCTCTGCCCACAGTCCAGCTCGTCTTCACCCAGCCTGGCAGACTTTTCGTCAGTACCACCGTTTTTAGTGCCTCCCTTCTCGGAGAACGTCTCTTGTACCTCTCTGAACTCAGCAGCAGACAGAGAGCCTCTGCCACTCTCCTACGTAACTCTTCAGGAGCAGCGTTGTGTATTGAGATGGTTCCTGAGCTGGGGCACTGCCCAGAGGGAACAGTTTCTGCAGATCCTTTTGGGGACGCTGTGCCAGTGAATGTGTGTACCCTCTTCGCGTCGCTCAATACGCTACAGGTTATGGACAGCCCACCAAATATCTTTGAGTGCCAGCTGCGCCTCTGGAGCCAATGGTTTGAGTCATGGAGTGAGGAGGAGAGGAACAGTTTCCTGGACATTCTAGAAGAGAGGGACCTGATCTTTGTTGCCTACTTCTACAGAAGTGTAGCTGGGACAGCAAGCAGGGATTGAGGGATACGGAAAATACAGGGGGGGAATTGGTAATTAACACAATGACCATAATCCATTGCACTTCTACTTGTCCGGTCTGTGTTTCTTTTACGCCTGCTGTTCAGGGGCGGCAGGGTAGCCTAGTGGTTAGAGCGTTGGGCTAGTAACCGAAAGGTTGCAAGTTCAAATCCCCGAGCTGACAAGGTACAAATCTGTCGTTCTGCCCCTGAACAAGGCAGTTAACCCACTGTTCCTAGGCCGTCATTGAAAATAAGAGTTTGTTCTTAACTGACTTGCCTAGTTAAATAAAGGTTAAAAATGTAAGTCGCTCTGGATAAGAGCGTCTGCTAAATGACTTAAATGTAAATGTAAATACCAGGCCAAACACATAGAAATACAAAACATAGAAATACAAAACCTAGACATACAAACATAGAAGGCCCACCCACATCACACCCTGACCAAACAAAAAATAGAAACATACAAAGCAATCTACGGTCAGGGCGTGACATCCCCCTTGGAGTTTTTCCTATTTTGTTGCATTACAACCTGTAATGTAAATAGATTTTTATGTGGATGTCATGTAATGAATGAAATACAAAATAGTCCAAATTGGTGAAGTGAAATTTAAAAAATGACTTGTTCAATTTTTTTTTTTTAAATAGATAAACCTGAAAACTGGTGGGTGCATATGCATTCAGCCCCTTTGCTATGAAGCCCCTAAATAAATATGGTGCAACCGATTACCTTCAGAAGTCACATAATTAGTTAAATAAAGTCCACCTGTGTGCAATCTAAGTGTCACATGATCTGATCTCAGTATATATACACCTGTTCTGAAAGGCCCCAGAGTCTGCAACACCACTAAGCAAGGGGCATCACCAAGCAAGCGGCACCATGAAGACCAAGGAGCTCTCGAAACAGCTCAGGGACAAAGTTGCGGAGAAGTACAGATCAGGTTTGGGTTATTAAAAAAATATCAGGAACTTTGAACATCCCCGGAGCACCATTAAATCCATTATTAAAAAATTGAAAGAATATGGCACCACAACAAACCTGCCAAGAGAGGGCCGCCCACCAAAACTCACAGACCAGGTAAGGAGGGCATTAATCAGAGAGGCAACAAAGAGCCCAAAGATAACCCTGAAAGAGCTGCAAAGCTACACAGAGGAGATTGGAGTATCTGTCCAAAGGACCACTTTAAGCCGTACACTCCACAGAGCTGGGCTTTATGGAAGCGTGGCCAGGAAAAAGCCATTGCTTAAAGAAAAAAATAAGCAAACACGTTTGGTGTTCGCCAAAAAGCATGTGGGAGACTCCCCACACATATGGAAGAAGGTACTCTGGTCAGATGAGAATAAAATGTAGCTTTTTGGCCATCAAGGGAAACGCTTGTCTTGTCTGGCGCAAACTCAACACCTCTCTTCACCCCGAGAACACCATCACAGTGATGGTGAACACAGTGAAGCATGGTGGTGGCAGCATCATGTTGTGGAAATGTTTTTAATCGGCAGGGACTGGGAAACTGGTCAGAATTGAAGGAATGATTGATGGCGCTAAATACAGGGAAATTCTTGAGGGAAACCGGTTTCAGTCTTCCAGAGATTTGAGACTGGGATGGAGGTTCACCTTCCAGCAGGACAATGACCCTAAGCATACTGCTAAAGCAACACTTGAGTGGTTTAAGGGGAAACATTTAAATGTCTTGGAATGGCTTAGTCAAAGCCCAGACCTCAATCCAATTGAGAATATGTGGTATGACTTAAAGATTGCTGTACACCAGCGGAACCCATCCAACTTGAAGGAGCTGGAGCAGTTTTACCTTGATGAACGGGCAAAAATCCCAGTGGCTAAATGTGCCAAGCTTATAGAGACATACCCCAAGATACTTGCAGCTGTAATTACTACAAAAAGTTGCTCTGCAAAGTATTCACTTGTCTTATTTCTTGTTTGTTTCACAATAAAAAAGATTATGCATCTTCAAAGTGGTAGGCATGTTGTGTAAATCAAATGATACAAACCCCCCAAAAATCTATTTTAATTCCAGGTCGTAAGGCAACAAAATAGTAAAAATGCCAATGGGGTGAATACTTTCGCAGCCACTATATATATATATATATATATATATATATATATATATATAGAGAGAGTGATATACGTATATATATTTACAGTGCATTCCGAAAGTATTCAGACTCCTTATATTTTTTCACATTTTGTTACGTTACAGCCTTATTCTAAAATTTATTAAATATTTTTTTCCCCTCATCAATCTACACACAATACCCGTTTTTTTACATTTTAGAAAATGTATTACAACTTAAAAATATACTTATTTTTTACATAAGTATTCAGACCCTTTGCTAAAAGTCTCTAAATTGAGCTCAGGTGAATCCTATTTCCATTAATCATCCTTTAGCTGTTTCTACAACTTGATTGGAGTCCACCTGTGGTAAATTCAATTGATTGGATATGATTTGGAAATGCACACACCTGTCTATATAAGGTCCCACAGTTGACAGTGCATGTCAGAGCAGAACAAAGTCATGAACTCGAAGGAATTGTCCGTAGAGCTTCGAGACAGGATTGTGTGGAGGCACAGATCTGGGGAAGGGTACCAAAACATATCTGCAGCATTTAAAGTCCCCAAGAACACAGTGGCCTCCATCATTCTTAAATGGAAGAAGTTTGGAACCACAAAAACTGTTCCTAGAGCTGTCCGCCCAGCCAAACTAAGCAATCGGGGGAGAAGGGCCTTGGTCAGGGAGGTGACCAAGAACCCGACGGTCACTCTGACAGAGTTCCAGAGTTCCTCTGTGGGGAACCATCTCGGCAGTACTCCACCTATCAGGTCTTTATGTTTGAGTGGCAAGACGGAAGCCAATCTTCAGTAAAAGGAACATGACAGCCCGCTTAGAGTTTGCAAAAAGGCACTTAAAGGACTCTCAGACCACGAGAAACAAGATTCTCTGGTCTGATGAAACCAAGACTGAACTCTTTTGTCTGAATGCCAAGTGTCACGTCTGGAGGAAACCTGTTACCATCCCTACAGTGAAGCATGGTGGTGGCAGCATCATGCTGTGAGGATATTTTTCAGCGGCAGGGACTGGTAGACTAGCAGGATCGAGGGAAAGTACAGAGAGATCCTTGATAAAACCTGCTCCAGAGAGCTCAGGACCTCGGACTGGGGCGAAGGTTCATCTTCCAACAGGACAACGACCCTAAGCACACAGCCAAGAGAACGCAGGAGTGGCTTCGGGACAAGTCTCTGAATGTCCTTGAGTGGCCCAGCCAGAACCCGGACTGGACGCTCCCCATCCAACGTGACAGAGCTTGAGAGGATCTGCAAATACAGGTGTGCCAAGCTTGTAGCGTCATACCCAAGAAGACTGGAGGCTGTAATCGCTGGCAAAGGTGCTTCAACAAAGTACTGAGTAAATGGTCTGAATACTTATGTAAATGTGATATTTCAGTTTGTTTTTTTCAACAACAAAAAATCTAAAAACCTGGGTTTGCTTTGTCATTATGGTATATTGTGTGTAGGCTGAGGGGGGGGGGGGGGGGGGGTGCAATGAAACCCATTTTAGAATAAGGCTGGGGGCAATGGGGCAGTTTCTCTCTACCTCTACCTCTATCTCCCTCCTCCATCACCACCTCTCTAACTCCCTCTCATCTCATCCATATATATATATATATATTGTATATATAGGATATGATGACCGGTATTATTATAATTTTTTCTGGGGTCCTAACCGACCACTTATGTCGCTTTTGCCTGGAACCGGCCCTGAAAACACACACACACACACACACACACACACACACACACACACACACACACACACACACACACACACACACACACACACACACACACACACACACACACACACACACAATGGCAGGGCAGTTAAGCCAAGCTGATTCTCTGTCTCCCACTGTGAGTAAGTGGCTGTCATCACACAGAACAGAGGGTTACCACCTGGATCTCTTCTGTCCATGCGTGCTCTCTCTCTCACCCTTTCATCCTCACTCTCCAGGTCTTTATTTTCCTCTATTTTCTTTTACCTCTCATCATATCCCGTCTTCTCTGTCTTATATCTTCTCTCTACCTCTCTCTCTCTGTCTCCCACTCTCCTCCCCCTCACCACCTTTCTACCTCCCTTCCTTTCTTTCTACCACTCACTCACTCACTCACTCACTCACCTGCTCTCACATCATCTCAACCACTTAGGTCTCTCTCTCTCTCTCTCTCTCTCTCTCTCTCTCTCTCTCTCTCTCTCCATCTCTCAGGGGGAGAGATGAAACAGAGGGAGCAGGGCATTATTCTGCTCTTTCTGACAGGAGGTGTGCACCTGCTGTGCCTCGTGTTTGAATGTCAGAGAGAGCGATGCGGGAGCGTTATTGGGCGCGTGGGGAGATCGGCGGGCTCCTTTATACTGTCACTCATTACCCACCGAGATTTGGGCACAGCGAGGGAGAGAAATGCACCATGGGAAGGCAGCACTTAATTTTTCATCCGTCATGAAATATTGCACCGGCAGACTCTTCAACAGACGCTTCTACACTCTTTTATTTTTCTGTCTTGCCCGTGCTGCCACTGATAGATAGACGGACACACACACTTTCTCATTTGCTCATTTGTCAGTCGTCTTTGCTCTCTTTTTTCTTCATCCATCCATGTTCTTTTGCATTGTGTTAATGATTCCTGTTTAAATTCCAGTCTGGTAGAGTTCTTGGACCATGCCCATTCCTATGTGTCCTTGTCTTCTGGGCAGGGTTGGCACTATGTATTCACACACAGGTGGTCACACTACATTTTCACTCCAGCCTGTATGAATCTTCTTTATTCTGGGAGTGTCTGTGGTGTAAACACAGACTTGCCTCTGACTCAAAGGTATCTCTGTATACCGGAGCTCTGTGCTCTGTTGGTCTGAGCTCTTCCAATCTCCAGTGTTCTGTGGGTAATAATACAGATATGGTGAAAGATACAGTAGATTATCTCACCGTTCAGGGATGTACAGACTTTGATTTAATACTCCTTCTCTCTTTCCTCCACATATATCTCTGCCCCATTTCGTGTTCTCTCTCTCTCTCTCTCTCTCTCTCTCTCTCTCTCTCTCTCTCTCTCTCTCTCTCTCTCTCTCTCTCTCTCTCTCTCTAACTCTCTAACTCTCTAACTCTCTCTCTCTCTCTCTCAGACCCCGGTGCAGTGATTGAGACCCACAGTGCAGTACCGTACGCTGTGATAGGGGGCGTCCTGGCTCTGCTGGTCTTCACCATCATCTGTGTTCTCATCATCACCATCTGGTGCTCTGTCCGACAGAAAGGTAACACACACACGTATGCACACGCAAGCACACATGCACAGAAACACACACACACACAGATGGCATTCACACTATTGAAAAGTTATATGAATTCCATTAAAGGTCACGCCTCGCCTCGCTTTACAGTATCTGTCTCATTGAATGAAAAATAGTTAATAAAAGATGGACCCAAATGGATGGAATGAGATAGGGAGATGGGGAGGAAAAGGGCACGCTCTTTCCTCTCTCTCCTCAGAACATGACAAACGACCTTGTATCTTGGCCAGGGGGGTTGATGGGAAATGTATGCGCGGCCATGTTGTTTAATGACCCCTATGGTTTACTGTATCAGGGCACATCAATTTTAAAAAACGCAGTTACCCACGCTCCCCCATAACAGCCTCTGGCAGCCCACTGTTTTCCTCCTTCAGTGCCAATAAAGTTATCCGGAAATAGAACCTTTGAGACCAGGGGAGGGGCCATACAGCCAGAATGCCAATCAGCAAATAGACAGAGCCATTACAACCAATCAGTGAGCGGCAACAGCACAATTAGGGTCCTGTCTCTGTCCTGCTGTAGCTGCCAGTGTGCCAATCAAAGCCTTGACCAGACAGACTATCAACAAAGAGACTGCCATTGGCTCCTGCAGTGATACGTCAGCTTGAACATGATTGGGCTTGTTGGGCAGGTTTCCCGGATACAAATTAAACCTACTCCTGGACTAAAAAGCATGACTAGGCTTAATCTGTATCTGTATCTTGCACTTTAAATTCTGAACTGATGATGTAAATCAGAGAGAAATTTTTGAATTTAGTTTCATAGTTTGACTTTCTCTTATTATATTACTCTGCCGTAGCTAACTTACCCACCGTCCTTCTCTCTCTCTCCCTCTCTCTGTGCCTCTCTCTACCTTTATCTTTCTTTCTCTATGCCTCCGCCCCTCTTTTTCTCTATTTGCACCATGCTTGGCCCTCTCTCTCCTTTCCCCCTCTCCCTCTATCAGGCTCATATCGTACCCAGGAGCCTATACTTAATTGGTACTGACCTAATTCTAACTGAACTAATAATTAATCACAGGTAGGACTTCAACAATATGGTAGAGATTGCTTTGATGTGTTCACAGAATGTCACAAGGATTATATTACTCTGTCACAACTAACCTCCACACCCCTTCACCTGTCTCCCTCTCTCTACTGCACAACCTTCTCTCTCTTTATGCCTCCTCTCTCTCTCTCTTTCTGCCTCCTCTCTCTCTATGACTCTCTCTCTCTTCCTCCTCTCCCCTCTGTCTTTGCATCTCTCTCTGCCTCTCTCTCCCTCTCTCCTTTTTTCTCTCTCTGTTCATTCTCCCTCTCCCAGGTTCATATCTTACCCATGAGGCCAGTGGGCTGGACGAGCACGGGGAGGTCCAGGAGGCTTTCCTCAACGGGAATGATGCCAGTCAGGGCAAGAAGGAGTACCTACTGTAGCCTCCATCCCCAAAACCCACACCCCTCCCCCAACACGCCATGACGGGTGGCCTTCTGAATCTACTGTAATACTACTGCACACAGACCACAACCCAGACCACAACCCAGACCACAACACAGACCACAACACAGACCACAACACAGACCACAACACAGACCACAACACAGACCACAACACAGACCACATCACAGACCACAACACAGACCACAACACAGACCACATCACAGACCACATCACAGACCACAACACAGACCACAACACAGACCACAACACAGACCACAACACAGACCACAGCACAGACCACAACACAGACCACAACACAGACCACAACACAGACCACAACACAGACCACAACACAGACCACAACAAAGACTGAAAGAGAGACGTCCAGCCCTTACATTACAACTGTGCCATACTGTAGATGTACTGGAGGAAGGAGCGAGTGAGGATGGCAGAGATAGGGGAAAGTGATAATAGGGTCATTATTTTGATAGAGAGAAGAGATAACAAGAAAGAAAGCCTCAGCACTTTCCTTCCCTGTGGTAATTGGAGAAAGAGAGAGGAAAGAGAAAAAAACGTGGGGTCGGTATGGTTTCCAGAAGCTATTGAGTTTGAATGTTCAATTTGATTACTTGAAATTGCCAAAGCACATCAGCCAACAGAGAGCAACTCATCTATAATTATTTGACCACATTGCAGAGTGTTACCCTGAAAGTCTCATAAAGTATTTCTGAACTGTTCAGTCAATTCTGCAGACAACCCAGGTATTGTATTTGCCGTCCGTTCTGGGGAGTCTGCCAATGTTTTCTGGGTAATTTAGAAACCTTCCTGTTATGAATGACTGCTTTCCTCGCAGAACAGAACTGTTGTTTCTCTTCTTTGAATTCTCTCTCTCTTTCTCCCTCCCTCTCTATTCACCTCTCTTTCTCCCTCCCTCTCTATTCACCTCTCTTTCTCCCTCCCTCTCTATTCACCTCTCTTTCTCCCTCCCTCTCCATTCACCTCTCTTTCTCCCTCCCTCTCTATTCACCTCTCTTTCTCCCTCCCTCTCTATTCACCTCTCTTTCTCCCTCCCTCTCTATTCACCTCTCTTTCTCCCTCCCTCTCCATTCACCTCTCTTTCTCCCTCCCTCTCTATTCACCTCTCTTTCTCCCTCTTTCTCCCTCCCTCTCCATTCACCTCTCTTTCTCCCTCCCTCTCTATTCACCTCTCTTTCTCCCTCCCTCTCTATTCACCTCTCTTTCTCCCTCCCTCTCTATTCACCTCTCTTTCTCCCTCCCTCTCTATTCACCTCTCTTTCTCCCTCCCTCTCTATTCACCTCTCTTTCTCGTCCTCTTCTTCTCCCTTGTTCCCTCCCTCTCTATTCACCTCTCTTTCTCGTCCTCTTCTTCTCCCTTGTTCCCTCCCTCCATCCTTCTCTTTCTCCCTCCCTCTCTATTCACCTCTCTTTCTCGTCCTCTTATTCTCCCTTGTTCCCTCCCTCCCTCTCTCTGTCTTTATCTCTCCTCTATTGTTGGCCAATAAAGAAAGGATTAGTGCCAGTCTCCTTTCGTGAGTTAGAAGAAAGGGAACATAAGTCGACGAGACACATTAAGGAAAAGCATAATTATTTTAAAATGCCCTTAAAGGGATAAAAATTTTAAAATGTCTTAAAGAGAAACAAATGAGTGAAAGGAAAGTAATGAATAAGGAAAAATACATGATGGATATTTTTCTGAATGCCAAGAACACACACACACACACACACACACACACACACACACACACACACACACACACATACATATCTCTGAATTCTTTATTTGTATAAAAATGTAAACAGTAAGATAACTTAAATGAACCTTTTAAGAAATTGAGAAAACAAACAGTTGACTATTGAAAGCATTATGAAGCTACTATACTAACACATTATTAGCCTAGAGGTACAAAAACAAACAAACTAGTGTCTAGTGATCAAAACAAAAAAGAAAAGATGGGGGAAAAAATCATTTGTCTTTATGAAATACCTGCGGTATTATAGATTTTTTTATTAATTCTTGTTATTATTTGGACTATTATGATTGTTATTATTATTACTGTTATGATTATTGTAAATGTTATAACTGTGCACCTCCCATGTTTGTTGTTTTTGGTTATTCTATAGAAACTGCTGTCTTTCCACTTCTCTGACTCTGTCTCTCTAGTTCTCTCTAGTTCTTTCTATCTTTGTCTCCTGTGTCTATTTGTCTCTTCTTCTCGTCTTTCACTACTGTTTATTTTATAGTCATGTTGATATAGCTAACTATTTCTTTATAGGGGAAAGATACAAAGCACGACAAAATAAAAAATACTTCAAAAATAACACAGGAGACGAGTCTGTTCGTCTTTAATTAGAAATGTTCTGAGACACGGTGAGAGGAGAAGAAACACAGCAGATGACAACATCAATAGGGAATAGAGAGCTTAAGGTAGGAAGATGAAAACCCAGGCAGGAAGGAAGGAGAGAAAGACCTAGAACAGACGAGGGGTTGAAAGAGAATAAAAAACATACATAAGGATCCATGACTGCTAATGAATCATGGGAAGAGACGGGAGGAGGGGGAGAGAGTGAGGAACAGAGGGTGGTAAAAGGACAGTCAAGTCAGATGCACAGAAAAATATGACGCCCCCACTATTTCCATGCAATCAATACCCGATTCTGTCAAGAAGCACTCAACTTGTCCATCTGCGTGTGCGGCTGGATATAAAAGCTGCTGGAGGTCACTGCGTGATGGATCGATGTGTTTGTCTTCTATTGACGATAAGGCTCCACAGTAGGCTGTCATAAAGACAGATTGTCAAATGGCAATCAAAGTAATGGACTCACCAGGAGCAAGGGCTATACTAGCCTATACCAGCTGACGTGAACAAACCCTGTAGGCAGTAGGACAATGGAGACACCATGTCCAGAACACATCCCCAGGTTAGCTGAAATAATGACCCTGAAACCTGATTTAGCAAATGGTGGGTGACACATCTCTGGAAGTAGTCATCAGAGCCTGACTTCATCCAGCAGTGCTCTAATACTAGAATGGCTTGTTCTATAATGGATAGTGTTCTAGAAGGATTAAACACTACCATCTAAATCAATCATCAGAGAAGATGATACCCTGTCACATAAACCCTGATGTGACGCGTAAAACATGAACATTTAGCTGATTCATGTACTGTAACACGTTTATATCAGTATTTCTTCTGTTTTAGGACGTGTCATGGCCTGTTATGACAGGCACATCTCTTTCCTATGATAGCCTACCGTCATAAGCATTCTATACCATTAGTTCATTACAACCACCATTGTAGGTTGAGTGTTATATTATCCAATCGTTACGTACAGACATTTTTTTTATTGTAAGGTACAGAAATGATCTTTATTGTAAGGTACAGAAATTATCTTTATTGTAAGGTACAGAAATTATCTTTATTGTATGGTACAGAAATTATCTTTATTGTATGGTACAGAAATTATCTTTATTGTATGGTACAGAAATTATCTTTATTGTATGGTACAGAAATTATCTTTATTGTAAGGTACAGAAATTATCTTTATTGTATGGTACAGAAATTATCTTTATTGTATGGTACAGAAATTATCTTTATTGTATGGTACAGAAATGATCAAGTAAGACATGATAAGAAGGTAATTACACAGCAATACCAATTAATTGTTTATTTGTTTCCCCATTAGACCAGGTGTTTTCCTAATTTTGAATTATCTCATGTAATACTATTAAAGTACACATTCTTACCACATAATTTCCTACCCAATGCCAGGTAAACACCAGCACTGTGAAATAGGAAGTGCCAGCAGTAGTGCTGGCCCCAGTTAGCCTCAATGCCAGGTAAATACCAGCACTGTGAAATAGGAAGTGCCAGCAGTAGTGCTGGCCCCAGTTAGCCTCAATGCCAGGTAAATACCAGCACTGTGAAATAGGAAGTGCCAGCAGTAGTGCTGGCCCCAGTTAGCCTCAATGCCAGGTAAATACCAGCACTGTGAAATAGGAAGTGCCAGCAGTAGTGCTGGCCCCAGTTAGCCTCAATGCCAGGTAAATACCAGCACTGTGAAATAGGAAGTGCCAGCAGTAGTCCTGGCCCCAGTTAGCCTCAATGCCAGGTAAATACCAGCACTGTGAAATAGGAAGTGCCAGCAGTAGTCCTGGCCCCAGTTAGCCTCAATGCCAGGTAAATACCAGCACTGTGAAATAGGAAGTACCAGCAGTAGTGCTGGCCCCAGTTAGCCTCAATGCCAGGTAAATACCAGCACTGTGAAATAGGAAGTACCAGCAGTAGTCCTGGCCCCAGTTAGCCTCAATGCCAGGTAAATACCAGCACTGTGAAATAGGAAGTGCCAGCAGTAGTGCTGGCCCCAGTTAGCCTCTGTTAATGGTAGTAAGGTGACCGGAGTGGCCTCTATTCTCTGGTAATGACCTTTGTGGTGCATCGGGCCGTGCTGTGCCGTTGTGGTCCCAGCCATTGATTGAAGTGGTTGAGCGTGTCAGTCGGTGGGCAGCGGTTAGAGAAGCACAGCCTAATCAGGAAGGACTGTGCTCTCGGGCAGACGGAACGATTGAATGGACACCCAAGCCAGAACTGCTCTCCATCAATAATGTATTCCAGGCAGAGATAGATGTTGTTTTTGTGAAGATCTAAGGGTGGGGTTTGAGGAGAAACCGGTAGACAGAGAGAGAGAGAGAGAGAGAAAAATAGAGATGGCGGATTGATGTATGCTGATGTACAGGTAACTGTCAAAATTACGGAAACACCAACAGAAAGTGTCTTAATAGGGAGTTGGACCACCATGAGCCAGAACAGCTTCAACGGACCTTGACATAGATTCTACAGGTGTCTGGAACTCTATTGGAGGGACGCGACACCATTCTTCCATGAGAAATTCCATCATTTGGTGTTTTGTTGGTGGTGTTGTCTCAGGAGTCCAGAATCTCACATACGTGTTAAATTAGGTTGAGATCTGGTGACTGAGATGCACACACACTCTTTAAACCCCCTATGCTCATTTGAGACCCCTCTTTCAAAGTCACTGAGATCTCTTCTAGCCATGGTAGCTACAATTATGGTCAACTGGGCATTTTTATACATGACCCTAAGCATAATGGGACGTTAATTGCTTAATTAACTAATTAACTCAGAAACCACACCAGTGTGGAAGCACCTGCTTTCAATATACTTTGTATCTCTCAGTTTCTTAAGTGTTTCCTTTATTTTGGCAGTTATCTGTATGTAAAAGAAGAGAGAAGAACAGAGTGTGTGTGCATGTGTTAGAGAGAGAGATGAACAGGATGAGAGAGAGATGAACATAAAGAGAGAGATGAACAGGATGAGAGAGAGATGAACATGATGAGAGAGAGATGAACAGGATGAGAGAGAGATGAACATAGAGAGAGAGATGAACATAAAGAGAGAGAGATTAACATAATAAGAGATGAACATAAAGAGAGATGAACATAAAGAGAGAGAGGTGAACAAAAAGAGAGATGAACATAAAGAGAGAGATGAACATAAAGAGAGAGATGAACATAAAGAGAGAGAGATGAACATAAAGAGAGAGAGATGAACATAAAGAGAGAGATGAACATAAAGAGAGAGAGATGAACATAAACAGAGAGAGATGAACATAAAGAGACAGAGATGAACAGGATGAGAGAGAGATGAACATAGAGAGAGAGATGAACATAAAGAGAGAGATGAACATAGAGAGAGAGATGAACAGGATGAGAGAGAGATGAACATAGGGAGAGAGATGAACATGATGAGAGAGAGATGAACATAAAGAGAGAGAGATGAACATAAAGAGAGAGATGAACATAAAGAGAGAGAGATGAACATAAACAGAGAGAGATGAACATAAACAGAGAGAGACAGGATGAGAGAGAGATGAACATAGAGAGAGAGATGAACAGGATGAGAGAGAGATGAACATAGAGAGAGAGATGAACAGGATGAGAGAGAGATGAACATAGAGAGAGAGATGAACATAAAGAGAGAGAGATGAACAGGATGAGAGAGAGATGAACATAGAGAGAGAGATGAACATAAAGAGAGAGAGATGAACAGGATGAGAGAGAGATGAACATAGAGAGAGAGATGAACATGATGAGAGAGAGATGAACATAAAGAGAGAGATGAGCATAGAGAGAGATGAACATAAAGAGAGAGAGATGAACATAAAGAGAGAGAGATGAACATAAAGAGAGATGAACATAAAGAGAGAGATGAACATAAAGAGAGAGAGATGAACATAAAGAGAGAGAGAGATGAACATAAAGAGAGAGATGAACATAAAGAGAGAGAGATGAACATTAACAGAGAGAGATGAACATAAACAGAGAGAGATGAACATAAAGAGAGATGAACATAGAGAGAGAGATGAACATAAAGAGAGAGATGAACATAAAGAGAGAGAGATGAACATAAAGAGAGATGAACATAAAGAGAGAGATGAACATAAAGAGAGAGATGAACATAAAGAGAGAGAGATGAACATAAACAGAGAGAGATGAACATAAAGAGAGAGAGATGAACATAAACAGAGAGAGATGAACATGAAGAGAGAGATGAACATAAAGAGAGAGAGATGAACATAAAGAGAGCTGGATGAACATAAAGAGAAAGATGAACATAAAGAGAGAGAGAGATGAACATAAAGAGAGAGATGAACATAAAAAGAGAGAGATGAGCATAGAGAGAGATGAACATAAAGAGAGATGAACATAAAGAGAGAGATGAACATAAAGAGAGAGAGGTGAACAAAAAGAGAGATGAACATAAAGAGAGAGAGATGAACATAAAGAGAGATGAACATAAAGAGAGAGAGATGAACATAAAGAGAGAGATGAACATAAAGAGAGAGATGAACATAAAGTGAGAGATTAACATAAAGAGAGAGATTAACATAAAGAGAGAGAGATGAACATAAAAAGAGAGAGATGAGCATAGAGAGAGATGAACATAAAGACAGAGATGAACATAAAGAGAGATGTTAACACAAAGAGAGATGCACATAAAGAGAGAGAGATTAACACAAAGAGAGAGAGAGATGAACATAAAGAGAGCGAGATTAACACAAAGAGAGAGAGATGAACATAAAGAGAGAGATGAACATAAAGAGAGAGATTAACACAAAGAGAGATGAACATAAAGAGAGAGAGATGAACATAAAGAGAGAGAGATTAACACAAAGAGAGAGAGATGAACATGAAGAGAGAGATGAACATAAAGAGAGCGAGATTAACACAAAGAGAGAGATAAACATAAAGAGAGAGATGAACATAAAGAGAGAGATTAACACAAAGAGAGATGAACATAAAGAGAGAGATGAACATAAAGAGAGAGAGATGAACATAAAGAGAGCGAGATTAACACAAAGAGAGAGAGATGAACATAAAGAGAGAGATGAACATAAAGAGAGAGATTAACACAAAGAGAGATGAACATAAAGAGAGAGATGAACATAAAGAGAGAGATGAACATAAAGAGAGAGATTAACACAAAGAGAGATGAACATAAAGAGAGAGATGAACATAAAGAGAGAGAGATGAACAAAAAGAAAGATGAACATAAAGAGAGAGATGAAAATAAAGAGAGAGAGATGAACATAAAGAGAGAGATGAACATAAAGAGAGAGAGAATAGAGGGAGGGACAAGAGGGAAAGGGAATGAGATAGACCCACTTCAGACCAGAGAGAGATATACATATAGTATATATGTATATCTCTAAGTCGGAACTCAGTTTACATACACCTTAGCCAAATACACTTAAACTCAGTCTTTCACAATTCCTCACATTTAATCCTAGTAAGTCAATTGGAGGTGTACCTGTTGATATATTTCAAGGCCTACCTTCAAACTCAGTGCCTCTTTGCTTGTCATCATGGGAAAATCTAAAGAAATCAGCCAAGACCTCAGAAAATATTGTAGACCTCCACAAGTCTGGTTCATTCTTGGGAGCAATTTCCAAATGCCTGAAGGTACCACGTTCATCTGTACAAACAATAGTACGCAAGTATAAACACCATGGGACCACTCAGCCGTCATACCGCTCAGGAAGGAAACGCGTTCTGTCTCCTAGAGATGAACGTACTTTGGTGCGAAAAGTGAAAATCAATCCCAGAACAACAGCAAAGGACCTTGTGAAGATGCTTGAGGAAACAGGTACAAAAGTATTTATAACCACAGTAAAATGAGTCCTATATCGACATAACCTGAAAGGCCGCTCAGCAAGGAAGAAGCCACTGCTCCAAAACTGCCATAAAAAAGCCAGACTACGGTTTGCAACTGCACATGGGGACAAAGATCGTACTTTTTGGAGAAATGTCCTCTGGTCTGATGAAACAAAAATAGAACTGTTTGGCCATAATGACCATCGTTATGTTTGGAGGAAAAAGGGGGAGGCTTGCAAGCCGAAGAACGGAGCACGGGGTGGCAGCATCATATTGTGGGGGTGCTTTGCTGCAGGAGGTATTGGTGCACTTCACAAAATAGATGGCATCATGAGGATGGAAAATTATGTGGATATATTGAAGCAACATCTCAAGACATCAGTCAGGAGGTTAAAGCTTGGTCGCAAATGGGTCTTCCAAATGGACAATGACCCCAAGCACACTTACAAAGTTGTGGCAAAATGGCTTAAAGACAACAAAGTCAAGGTATTGGAGTGGCCATCACAAAGCCCTGACCTCAATCCCATAGACAATTTGTGGGCAGAACTGAAAAAGCGTGTGCGAGCAAGGAGGCCTACAAACCTGGCTCAGTTACACCAGCTCTGTCAGGAGGAATGGGCCAAAACTCACCCAACTTATTGTGGGAAGCTTGTGGAAGGCTACCCGAAACATTTGACCCAAGTTAAACAATTGAAAGGCTATGCTACCAAATACTAATTGAGTGTATGTAAACTTCTGACCCACTGGGAATGTGATGAAAGAAATTAAAGCTGAAATAAATTATTCTCTCTACTATTATTCTGACATTTCACATTCTTTAAATAAAGTGGTGATCCTAACTGACCTAAAACAGGGAATTTATACGAGGATTAAATGTCAGGAATTGTGAAAGACTGAGTTTAAATGTATTTGGCTAAGGTGTATGTAAACTTCCAACTTCAACTGTATATATATATATATATACAGTGGGGAGAACAAGTATTTGATACACTGCCAATTTTGCAGGTTTTCCTACTTACAAAGCATGTAGAGGTCTGTAATTTTTATCATAGGTACACTTCAACTATGAGAGACGGAATCTAAAACAAAAATCCAGAAAATCACATTGTATGATTTTTAAGTAATTAATTTGCATTTTATTGCATGACATAAGTATTTGATACATCAGAAAAGCAGAACTTAATATTTGGTACAGAAACCTTTGTTTGCAATTACAGAGATCATACGTTTCCTGTAGTTCTTGACTAGGTTTGCACACACTGCAGCAGGGATTTTGGCCCACTCCTCCCTACAGATCTTCTCCAGATCCTTCAGGTTTCGGGGCTGTCGCTGGGCAATACGGACTTTCAGCTCCCTCCAAAGATTTTCTATTGGGTTCAGGTCTGGAGACTGGCTAGGCCACTCCAGGACCTTGAGATGCTTCTTACGGAGCCACTCCTTAGTTGCCCTGGCTGTGTGCTTCGTGTCGTTGTCATGCTGGAAGACCCAGCCACGACCCATCTTCAATGCTCTTACTGAGGGAAGGAGGTTGTTGGCCAAGATCTCGCGATACATGGCCCCATCCATCCTCCCCTCAATACGGTGCAGTCGTCCTGTCCCCTTTGCAGAAAAGCATCCCCAAAGAATGATGTTTCCACCTCCATGCTTCACGGTTGGGATGGTGTTCTTGGGGTTGTACTCATACTTCTTCTTCCTCCAAACACGGCGAGTGGAGTTAGACCAAAAAGCTCTATTTTTGTCTCATCAGACCACATGACCTTCTCCCATTCCTCCTCTGGATCATCCAGATGGTCATTGGCAAACTTCAGACGGGCCTGGACATGCACTGGCTTAAGCAGGGGGACCTTGCGTGCGCTGCAGGATTTTAATCCATGACGGCGTAGTGTGTTACTAATGGTTTTCTTTGAGACTGTGGTCCCAGCTCTCTTCAGGTCATTGACCAGGTCCTGCCGTGTAGTTCTGGGCTGATCCCTCACCTTCCTCATGATCATTGATGCCCCACGAGGTGAAATCTTGCATGGAGCCCCAGACCGAGGGTGATTGACCGTCATCTTGAACTTCTTCCATTTTCTAATAATTGCGCCAACAGTTGTTTCCTTCTCACCAAGCTGCTTGCCTATTGTCCTGTAGCCCATCCCAGCCTTGTGCAGGTCTACAATTTTATCCCTGATGTCCTTACACAGCTCTCTGGTCTTGGCCATTGTGGAGAGGTTGGAATCTGTTTGATTGAGTGTGTGGACAGGTGTCTTTTATACAGGTAACGAGTTCAAACAGGTGCAGTTAATACAGGTAATGAGTGGAGAACAGGAGGGCTTCTTAAAGAAAAACTAACAGGTCTGTGAGAGCCGGAATTCTTACTGGTTGGTAGGTGATCAAATACTTATGTCATGCAATAAAATGCAAATTAATTATTTAAAAATCATACAATGTGATTTTCTGGATTTTTGTTTTAGATTCCGTCTCTCACAGTTGAAGTGTACCTATGATAAAAATGACAGACCTCTACATGCTTTGTAAGTAGGAAAACCTGCAAAATCGGCAGTGTATCAAATACTTGTTCTCCCCACTGTATATATAGAGAGAGAGAGAAAATCTCAGTGAGAAAAAAATTATGGGGTTCCAGTTGTCAGGACCACGACTACAAATTCCATCTGGACACCGTCGCCCTAGAGCACACAAAAAACGATACATACCTTGGACTAAACATCAGCGCCACAGGTAACTTTCACAAAGCTGTGAACGATCTGAGAGACAAGGCAAGAAGGGCCTTCTATGCCATCAAAAGGAACATAAAATTCGACATACCAATTAGGAACTGGCTAAAAAATACTTTAATCAGTTATAGAACCCATTGCCCTTTATGGTTGTGAGGTCTGGGGTCTGCTCACCAACCAATAATTCACAAAATGGAACAAACACCAAATTGAGACTCTGCATGCAGAATTCTGCAAAAATATCCTCTGTGTACAACATAAAACACCAAATAATGCATGCAGAGCAGAATTTGGCCGATACCCTCTAATTATCAAAATCCAGAAAAGAGCCGTTCAATTCTACAACCACCTAATAGGAAGCAATTCCCAAACCTTCCATAACAAAGCCATCACCTACAGAGAGATGAACCCGGATAACAGTCCCCTAAGCAAGGTGGTCCTGGGGCTCTGTTCACACACAGACCCCACAGAGCCCCAGGACAGAAACACAATTAGACCCAACCAAATCATGAGAAAACAAAAAGATAATTACATGACACATTGGAAAGAACTGACAAAACAACAGAGCAAACTAGAATGCTATTTGGCCCGAAACAGAGAGTACACAGTGGCAGAATACCTGACCACTGTGACTGACCCAAAATTAAGGAAATCTTTGACTATGTACAGACTCAGTGAGCATAGCCTTGCTATTGAGAAAGGCTGCTGAAGGCAGACCTGGCTCTCAAGAGAAGACAGGCTATCTGCACACTGCCCACAAAATGAGGTGGAAACTGAGCTGCACTTCCTAACCTCCTGCCAAATGTATGACCATATTAGAGACACATATTTCCCTAAGATTACACAGACCACCATTTTTTTTTGATCATCTCCCATATCTATTGGGTGAAATACCACAGTGTGTGATCACATCAGCAAGATACTGTGACCTGTTACCTCAAGAAAAGTGCAACCATTGAAGAACAAACACCATTGTAAATATAACCTACATTTATGTTTATTAATTTTCTCTTTTGTATTTGAACTATATGTACATCGTTACAACACTGTATATAGATATAACATGACATTTGAAATGTCTTTATTCTTTTGGAACTTTTGTGAGTGTAATGTTTACTGTACATGTTTTCTATTTCACTTGCTTTAGCAATGTATACATATGTTTCCCATGCCAATAACCCCCCCCAAATTGAACATTGAATTGAGAGAGAAAGATAGAGAGAAAGATAGAGAGTGCATGTGCATAAGTGCATAATTTTTCACACCAACGTGGCCTGAAGATGAACGATCCAATTAGTTAGAGCAAGGCCTTTTATTTAAGGAGAGTGTTAGATTTACACAGTTAATCAAAACAGCCATGAAGAGCGTTTCTCTGCTATAATTATGAGGGCGTCGCCGGACCAACCATGCTGTTATTACTGTGTGTTTAATTAAACATGATCAAAGCTAGATCTATAGCATCCGCAGCAGCAGCAGCAGTAGGCATGTTACAATGCAGACATATCCTGATCTAGTCACAGGCTTAGTTCTGGATCAGTGTGAGATTAGACGTCTGCTGCGTGATATTTACTCTCTCAGTAGCTAGGTTTCCATCCAATTGGCGACAGATTTTCATGTGAATATTCTTAAATCCGCATTAAGGCTGCAGTCCCGTTAACGGGATCGATATGACAACAGCCAGTCGAAGTGCAGGGCGTCAAATTCAAAAAACAGAAATCTCATAATTAAAATTCCTCAGACATTCATGTGTCTTATATCATTTTAAAGGTAATCTTGTTGTTAATCCCACCAAAGTGTTCGATTTCAAATAGGCTTTTCAGCGAAAGCACTACAAATGATTATGTTAGGTCACCACAAAACCACAATAATCACAGCCATTTTTTCCAGCTAAAGATAGCTTCACAAAAACCAGAATAGAGATAAAATGAATCACTAACCTTCTATTATTTTCATCAGATGACACTCATAGGACTTCATGTTACACAATACATGCATGTTTTGTTTGATTAAATTCATATTTATATCAAATAATCTGAGTTTACATTGAGGCGACTAGATTCACTAGTGGCAAAAACATCAAGTGATTTTGCATAGCCACATCGTTTCAACAGAAATACTCATAAATATAGATGATAATACAAGTTATACACATGGAATTATAGATATACCTCTCCTTAATGCAACCGCTGTGTCAGATTACAAAAAAACTTTACGGAAAAAGAAACCCACGCTATAATCTGAGACGGCGCTCAAAAGTAAAACACCACAGCCGCAAAGATGGTCGTCAACATAAACAAGAAAATATATGATAAATATTCCCTTACCTTTGATGATCTACATCAGAAAGCACACCAGGAATCCAAGGTCCACAATAAATGTTTGTTTTGTTCGAACAAATCCGTTATTTATGTCCAAATACCTTCTTTTGTTAGCGCATCTGGTTTATATATCCAAACGCTAATTCTGGTCAGCGTTATATCGGACAAAAACTTCAAAAAGTGATATTACCGGTCGAAGAAACATTTCAAACTAAGTACACAATCAATCATTAGGATGTTTTTAACATATAGCTTCAATAAAGTTCCAAACGGAGTATTCTTTCTTGTCTTCGTGAGCAATGGAACGCAAGTGACTACCATGAGGAAAAAGCATGATCAGAAAATTGGCTGCTTGATGGACACCTGACTGATTCTGCTATCATTCTCTCCCACAACATCATAGAAGTCTCATTATAATTTCTATTGATGGTTGACATCTAGTGGAACCCCTAGGCAGTGC
This sequence comes from Salvelinus alpinus, assembly GCF_045679555.1. Classification (NCBI taxonomy): domain Eukaryota; kingdom Metazoa; phylum Chordata; class Actinopteri; order Salmoniformes; family Salmonidae; genus Salvelinus; species Salvelinus alpinus. Next base: position 1,373,999 of record NC_092120.1, on the reverse strand, counting down.
ACAATCATTCATATCTCAAGGGGATTTCATTAGGGACTCTGGTGAATACATACAAGCTCAGATTTCTGACTTCCTGTTTTGATTTCAACTCAGGATTTTGCCTGCCAATATGAGTTCTGTTAATCTCACAGACGTAATTCAAACAGTTTTAGAAACTTTAGAGTGTTTTCTATCCAATACTAATAATAACATGCAAATATTAGCAACTATGACTGAGGAGCAGGCCGTTTGATATGGGCACCTTTCATCCAAGCTACTCAATACTGCCCCTTCAGCCATAAGAAGTTAAAACAATATGCGCAATGTGTTTCCAACAAATTGACTTGTTGCTGATAAAAGACTGTGCATGATGATGTAGTACACATACAAAACTTTCGCAATTCAATTCCCATGTACTGAATAAAACATTGAATTTAAATTGGTTTTTAACGCATTTTCAACTCTACTGATGGTTTAGTCACAAAAAGGTTTGCGTTATATAGCAAATATGCTCACTCTGGTCTCAGCACTTGCGCCCTAGACAACAGCTCGCAGATACCGTGTGGTTGATGAGATTATTATGGATAAAAGAGCAAGATTATTTTAATTTGTCAAATGGCAGAATAAGACCCTCAATATTTATTGGAAAGGAGCATCAAGTTCATCTCCTTGCATTTTCACCACCCTGTGAAGTTCATCATAATTAAGTGGAAGGACCACACACCATGTCATCTTGTGACTCCAAGTTGACTTCGGTATGATGGTTATTATATACATATTTGCGCGTAAAGGCATTTCCTCTGCTATTTCTCACATAATGAATTTTACCGACACAAAAAGATCCCAGCTTGTCTAGCGTATTTTGTTTGGCTGACATTTGGAACGTCTACTGACAAATTAGATGTTTCCATCAGGCCTGTCTTGACCTTTTTTACGTACTTTACACAGCATAAAAATGTACTTTATGAAATGTACTTTACACAGCATAAAAAGGTTGGATGTAAGCCTGGTTAGTGACCTTATTTGATATGAGACTCAATAATTAAACCGCACAGTGTGTGAAAAACGAATTAAGTCTAGTATGTGCTACTGACAGGTTGATGAATATATATGGGGAAACATTCACAAAGAAGCTCCTTGTGAATCACACAAAGATACATGGCGCTGTTTACACACAATGATTGGAACATGTTTGTGGACAAACTTCCAGGGAAATTGGATGTTCAGCAATTTTGAAGTATTACCATATTAGACATGTGTGTAAACAGAGCCTAAGAGAGTGAATTAGAACATATGAGATGGGAATGCTGGTGTTGTAACTACATGTTACACACACACCTTCCCTGTTTCCCCTTCCATGTTACACACACACCTTCCCTGTTTCCCGTTCCATGTTACACACACACCTTCCCTGTTTCCCCTTCCATGTTACACACACACCTTCCCTGTTTCCCCTTCCATGTTACACACACACCTTCCCTGTTTCCCGTTCCATGTTACACACACACCTTCCCTGTTTCCCCTTCCATGTTACACACACACCTTCCCTGTTTCCCCTTCCATGTTACACACACACCTTCCCTGTTTCCCGTTCCATGTTACACACACACCTTCCCTGTTTCCCCTTCCATGTTACACACACACCTTCCCTGTTTCCCCTTCCATGTTACACACACACCTTCCCTGTTTCCCCTTCCATGTTACACACACACCTTCCCTGTTTCCCGTTCCATGTTACACACACACCTTCCCTGTTTCCCCTTCCATGTTACACACACACCTTCCCTGTTTCCCGTTCCATGTTACACACACACCTTCCCTGTTTCCCCTTCCATGTTACACACACACACCTTCCCTGTTTCCCGTTCCATGTTACACACACACCTTCCCTGTTTCCCCTTCCATGTTACACACACACCTTCCCTGTTTCCCGTTCCATGTTACACACACACCTTCCCTGTTTCCCATTCCATGTTACACACACACCTTCCCTGTTTCCCCTTCCATGTTACACACACACCTTCCCTGTTTCCCGTTCCATGTTACACACACACACCTTCCCTGTTTCCCCTTCCATGTTACACACACACCTTCCCTGTTTCCCCTTCCATGTTACACACACACCTTCCCTGTTTCCCCTTCCATGTTACACACACACCTTCCCTGTTTCCCGTTCCATGTTACACACACACCTTCCCTGTTTCCCGTTCCATGTTACACACACACCTTCCCTGTTTCCCCTTCCATGTTACACACACACCTTCCCTGTTTCCCGTTCCATGTTACACACACACACCTTCCCTGTTTCCCGTTCCATGTTACACACACACCTTCCCTGTTTCCCGTTCCATGTTACACACACACCTTCCCTGTTTCCCCTTCCATGTTACACACACACCTTCCCTGTTTCCCGTTCCATGTTACACACACACCTTCCCTGTTTCCTGTTCCATGTTACACACACACCTTCCCTGTTTCCCGTTCCATGTTACACACACACACCTTCCCTGTTTCCCGTTCCATGTTACACACACACCTTCCCTGTTTCCCGTTCCATGTTACACACACACCTTCCCTGTTTCCCGTTCCATGTTACACACACACCTTCCCTGTTTCCCGTTCCATGTTACACACACACACCTTCCCTGTTTCCCGTTCCATGTTACACACACACACCTTCCCTGTTTCCCGTTCCATGTTACACATACACCTTCCCTGTTTCCCGTTCCATGTTACACACACACCTTCCCTGTTTCCCGTTCCATGTTACACACACACCTTCCCTGTTTCCCGTTCCATGTTACACACACACCTTCCCTGTTTCCCGTTCCATGTTACACACACACACCTTCCCTGTTTCCCGTTCCATGTTACACACACACCTTCCCTGTTTCCCGTTCCATGTTACACACACACCTTCCCTGTTTCCCGTTCCATGTTACACACACACCTTCCCTGTTTCCCGTTCCATGTTACACACACACCTTCCCTGTTTCCCGTTCCATGTTACACACACACCTTCCCTGTTTCCCGTTCCATGTTACACACACACACCTTCCCTGTTTCCCGTTCCATGTTACACACACACCTTCCCTGTTTCCCGTTCCATGTTACACACACACCTTCCCTGTTTCCCGTTCCATGTTACACACACACCTTCCCTGTTTCCCGTTCCATGTTACACACACACCTTCCCTGTTTCCCGTTCCATGTTACACACACACCTTCCCTGTTTCCCGTTCCATGTTACACACACACACCTTCCCTGTTTCCCGTTCCATGTTACACACACACCTTCCCTGTTTCCCGTTCCATGTTACACACACACCTTCCCTGTTTCCCGTTCCATGTTACACACACACCTTCCCTGTTTCCCGTTCCATGTTACACACACACACCTTCCCTGTTTCCCGTTCCATGTTACACACACACCTTCCCTGTTTCCCGTTCCATGTTACACACACACCTTCCCTGTTTCCCGTTCCATGTTACACACACACCTTCCCTGTTTCCCGTTCCATGTTACACACACACCTTCCCTGTTTCCCGTTCCATGTTACACACACACCTTCCCTGTTTCCCGTTCCATGTTACACACACACACCTTCCCTGTTTCCCGTTCCATGTTACACACACACACCTTCCCTGTTTCCCGTTCCATGTTACACACACACCTTCCCTGTTTCCCGTTCCATGTTACACACACACCTTCCCTGTTTCCCGTTCCATGTTACACACACACCTTCCCTGTTTCCCGTTCCATGTTACACACACACCTTCCCTGTTTCCCGTTCCATGTTACACACACACCTTCCCTGTTTCCCGTTCCATGTTACACACACACCTTCCCTGTTTCCCGTTCCATGTTAACACACACACCTTCCCTGTTTCCCGTTCCATGTTACACATACACCTTCCCTGTTTCCCGTTCCATGTTACACACACACCTTCCCTGTTTCCCGTTCCATGTTACACACACACACCTTCCCTGTTTCCCGTTCCATGTTACACACACACACCTTCCCTGTTTCTCGTTCCATGTTACACACACACCTTCCCTGTTTCCCGTTCCATGTTACACACACACCTTCCCTGTTTCCCGTTCCATGTTACACACACACACCTTCCCTGTTTCCCGTTCCATGTTACACACACACCTTCCCTGTTTCCCGTTCCATGTTACACACACACCTTCCCTGTTTCCCGTTCCATGTTACACACACACACCTTCCCTGTTTCCCGTTCCATGTTACACACACACCTTCCCTGTTTCCCGTTCCATGTTACACACACACCTTCCCTGTTTCCCGTTCCATGTTACACACACACACCTTCCCTGTTTCCCGTTCCATGTTACACACACACACCTTCCCTGTTTCCCGTTCCATGTTACACACACACACCTTCCCTGTTTCCCGTTCCATGTTACACACACACCTTCCCTGTTTCCCGTTCCATGTTACACACACACCTTCCCTGTTTCCCGTTCCATGTTACACACACACACCTTCCCTGTTTCCCGTTCCATGTTACACACACACCTTCCCTGTTTCCCGTTCCATGTTACACACACACACCTTCCCTGTTTCCCGTTCCATGTTACACACACACCTTCCCTGTTTCCCGTTCCATGTTACACACACACACCTTCCCTGTTTCCCGTTCCATGTTACACACACACCTTCCCTGTTTCCCGTTCCATGTTACACACACACACCTTCCCTGTTTCCCGTTCCATGTTACACACACACACCTTCCCTGTTTCCCGTTCCATGTTACACACACACACCTTCCCTGTTTCCCGTTCCATGTTACACACACACCTTCCCTGTTTCCCGTTCCATGTTACACACACACACCTTCCCTGTTTCCCGTTCCATGTTACACACACACCTTCCCTGTTTCCCGTTCCATGTTACACACACACACCTTCCCTGTTTCCCGTTCCATGTTACACACACACACCTTCCCTGTTTCCCGTTCCATGTTACACACACACATCTGGGCACAGCCTCCCTTTGAGTGAGCAGGATGCACCCTGCACAGCTGAACACAGGGCTCCGCCCACCGTCTTACCCCCTGTGGGGGTCAGGTGGGGCAGAGTCAGGGGGGCCTACTCGGCCAACCACCCATTGTATGGGAATGGTGAAGAGGAGAGGGTGCACCAGACCGTAGAGCTGCGACAGGAGCGAGACCAGCGGGAAAGCCCAGGTCGGGGGCAGTGTGCCTGGGGAGAAAAGCAGGAGGGCGTGGGTGATGTGAAGGGGCAGACACAGGAGGACAAGGAGGCAGAGGGAGAGGCCCAGGGAGTGGGCACGGGGAGAGCAGTGTTTTGGGGGGCCAGAGCCCGGACCATCAGGGTCCTGTCTGGGCATCACACAGACCAGATCTAGGTAAATGGCCAGAAGGCCCATTAGGGGGAGCAGGAAGACGGTCACCCCATAGACATAGACCAGGAACTGGGGGCTGAGGACGGTGCCCCCCCCCCCCCCCCCCCCCCCCAGGGGCTCCCATAGATCTCTGCATAGGTGAAGTTATGGAGATCCTCCACGTAGAACTTGGACAGGAAGCCGCCGTAAGGGAGGTACTTCCCGATCACAGAGCGGTCCTGGTTATACTTGGGAGGCATCGGACGGGGAGGAGGGGAGGTCCAGTTGCCTGGCGGGATGCCGTCCAGCCCCAGCCCATCCAGCCATCCCTCATCCCCTCCCCAGGTGTCCAGGACGTTCCAGCCGATGAACTGGGCAAAGGAGGAGAGAACAGAGGACACCCAGCACAGCATGACCACAAACAGGGACCGCCGACGTGTCACCAGTGAACTGTACCTGAAACAGAGAGAGAACCCAGTGGGTCAAATGAAGCCAGCATGCACTGATGTTCTAGAGCAAGGGTCTTCAACCTTGTTTACCCAGGGACCCCCGCCGAGGAAAACTGGCGACCTAGAGACCCCCATCATATGTTAGCCAAAAATGCGTCTTGTCTTATCATCAGGTGAATGATAATGGCGAGGAGAAGTAACATTAACCAACATTTTAAAATGAATAGATTTGGTTGTCAGTTTTTTATTATTTTTTATCTCCCCATATTATAATTGGAAGGATTAACACTAACATAGCCTATAAGCTAGACAAAGGTTACTCCAAACACGTTTTTGCTAAAAGTAGCTGTTTAGCTGGTTAAAAAAAGGTAAAACATGTGTTGTCAAAAATGTATATCCAAGTCAAGAAAGCTTACCAGCAACCAGTGGCACTTTCTGTGACCCATACTTTTCAAACCCTATGTCAGATACTCCAGTCAGCAGAGATGGGCAGTATTTCTGTTACATGTATTTGAAATATGTCTTTAAATACATTTCAAATGAATTTGGTAGTTTACTTTGATACATTGATCTTTATGGTATTTTGTAATTGTATTGTGTAATTAGTCATTTTTGCCCATTCCTCCCAATGAGTGTAATGAGCTCCAATGAGTGTAATGAGCTCCAATGAGTGTAATGAGCTCCAATGAGTGTAATGAGCTCAATATAAGGAGTTGAGAAATAAAGTCATCATCATTAGAAATAAGATTTACTCATGTTTTCTACTGTATGGAATAATACAATTGTTTATTCTGTTGTTTCTAGCGATATTCATAAAAATATATATTTGTTCCACTTTTTGGTTTTCTTTTAATATTTTTGTCGGAACTCCGGTTGAATACCCCTGGTCTAGGGTGCAGTCCTGAGAACATTTGGCAAATTCTTTCAGGTGCACTTGATTTATCTTTGGTACTTTTTAACCACCTCTCTCTGACTCACCTGCTCCCCATGCGGTGCTTCAGGTGGGAGTTGAGGGTCATGAGCAGCAGCAGGGAGACAGTGAACTGCCTGACCAGCAGAGGACAGCACACCAGGGTGATGCAGGTGTACAGGCACTGGGGACTCCTCAGGTTCAGCAGCACAGAGACAGGGACCCCCACCGCACCCCCCACTGCCCCCACCCAGCCCAAGGAAAAATAAATGAAAAGGGAGAAGCAGAGGCAGGAAGTTGAGGGGGAAAGATTGTTAGATATTTTTTCTAGGTATTGGAGACCTGTACGGGTACTTGGAGAGTGAAAAGGTCAGCGTAGACTGGACCTGACAGAGCACTCACACTGAGGATGTGAGCACCATGCAAACACAGTGTAGAGAGGGTAGGCTCTGTGAAACAGACCGTTAACATCACACACTGTAGCAGACAGACAGAGCAGGAGACATTGGTGTGAACTTGCTCGAGTGTGATTGACAGGTAATTTCAGAACATTTCCAAACAATGGGCTCAAATTAACAAAGCGGATGGATATTGATATAGCAGATTTAGCGCTGTAATATGCCACCTGTCTCCTCAGAATAATGAGTTTGACTTTTTCAGGACATCCAGACGACAAGTTGTCCGTTTTCATAATAATTATGGCTGACTGGAATAATCGTTTTATACAGCTGCATAATCAGTTGATACAGTTGTCTCCTGTCCTGCTCCTTGAAGGGCCTTGAAATAATTAATGGAGTTCATTCCACCTTATGTGGTTGTCTTCGGTTTGAATCTGTGACTGGTCGCTTTCAATGTGATTAATTTACTTTTGTTAATCAATTAAGCATTGAGAGACAACACAAGCATACAGACTCACAGCCAACCTACACAGTCAGAGCTTTAGATCAGATAGTAGGAAGCTCAATGAATGACAGAAAATATGATAGAGAATATAATGAAAGGAGAATGGATAGAGAACAGATGGTGATTTTGTGGACCCCAGGAAGAGTAGCTGCTGCTATCGCAACAGCTAATGGGGATCCTAATAAAATACCAAAAAGCTGTTTAGAACAGTTGAATAAATGAGAAAATACCAAATTACCTGATATGTTGTGGATGTATAGATCTGGATAAGAGTGTCTGCTAAATGACTAAATGTAAATGTAAAATGTAAATATAAGTCTATGACAGTTCTAATCTGTCCTCTGTAAACTTTCCTCGCTCTTTACCTCTCGATCTCTTCCTCTCACTCTATTCTTCTGCGCTGACTGACAGAATAAACTCACATTCATAAACCGTCATTACCCTCTCTGCCCACCTATCTCCTGGTCATGTCTATACAAACATATCAATTGTGTCAATGTTGAAGCAGTGCTAACCTTTCCACCTGAGCTGTGCAAAGGTCACCACAAGCATTGTAAACACACACACACACACACACACACACACACACACACACACACACACACACACACACACACACACACACACACACACACACACACACACACACACACACACACACACACACACACACACACACATACACACGGAGAGAGACACTCAAACGTGTGTAAACATAATGGCGCAGATGGAAGAGATGATGAACAGAGAAAAACAATGGAGAAAAATAAGAGAGGGACAGAGATGGCAAACTTTTATCTTGGCATTGTTCTGTGAAAAGAGCCCATGTTCACTGTGCCGTGTTTCAGGCAGCAGTGCATTTATTTTCCACTGCTATTTCTAGGATAACAAAGAACAAATTAAGTAGCATTGTTTTTTGGGGCATTTTTTGGCATTGTTCCCATGTACCATGGGAAATAAAGAACGATTGTTGCATGCAGAATTCAAAGGAATTTGATCATGATCTCTGTCAGTAGGCTATTTGTGGAAATCCCATAAGAATAAGCTATGGTTTTATATAGTATGTATAAACTGGAAGTAGAAGCCTAATTGTTGTTGTCCATTGGTTTACTCCAGTTAGGGGAGGGATGGTAGGGTTAGGGGAAAATAATTAAGGAAAATATATATTTAAACAAATATATGTATTTTATCTATATATTTACCCCCAAAATATGGGGGATTGGAAATTATGCAGACAATTACATTGATGGAGGCCACAATCTATCTGCAATATTAAAGCTGAATAACTAAGATATGGTTACAATGCATTTCACAGATCTTGAAATACTGACAGGATATGTCACAAGATTATTATGATAAAAATATAATTTTGAATTACAGCATCTTGGTTATTGCATTCACTGTGCAGATTATAGTAACATTAGATATTAGTATCCTATTGCTGCAATAAAACAGTACTTCCATATACCACAAAAAAACTGCTAATTATTTTCTATTGCTGCTCCAGGGCACGTGCCTCTTCTTTTGCAGACAATTTCATAATTCAAGGCTTTTGATTGTGATGTAGCCTTAACCTTGGGCACTGCAAGCTGCTATGAAATGCATCAGGTTCTACTCTGATTGGGCTAGAAATTCATCAACAGGGCATCATTGTTCCTGTTCCCAAGAAAGCTAAGGTAACTGAGCTAAACGACTACCGCCCCGTAGCACTCACTTCCGTCATCATGAAGTGCTTTGAGAGACTAGTCAAGGACCATATCACCTCCACCCTACCGGACACCCTAGACCCACTCCAATTTGCTTACCGACCCAATAGGTCCACAGACGACGCAATCGCAACCACACTGCACACTGCCCTAACCCATCTGGACAAGAGGAATACCCATGTGAGAATGCTGTTCATCGATTACAGCTCAGCATTTAACACCATAGTACCCTCCAAACTCGTCATCAAGCTCGAGACCCTGGGTCTCGACCCCGCCCTGTGCAACTGGGTCCTGGACTTCCTGACGGGCCGCCCCCAGGTGGTGAGGGTAGGTAACAACATCTCCACCCCGCTGATCCTCAACACTGGGGCCCCACAAGGGTGCGTTCTGAGCCCTCTCCTGTACTCCCTGTTCACCCACGACTGCGTGGCCATGCACGCCTCCAACTCAATCATCAAGTTTGCGGATGACACTACAGTGGTAGGCTTGATCACCAACAACGACGAGACGGCCTACAGGGAGGAGGTGAGGGCCCTCGGAGTGTGGTGTCAGGAAAATAACCTCATACTCAACGTCAACAAAACAAAGGAGATGATTGTGGACTTCAGGAAACAGCAGAGGGAGCACCCCCCTATCCACATCGACGGGTCAGTAGTGGAGAAGGTGGAAAGTTTTAAGTTCCTCGGTGTACACATCACGGACAAACTGAATTGGTCCACCCACACAGACAGCGTTGTGAAGAAGGCGCAGCAGCGCCTCTTCAACCTCAGGAGGCTGAAGAAATTCGGCTTGTCACCAAAAGCACTCACAAACTTCTACAGATGCACAATCGAGAGCATCCTGTCGGGCTGTATCACCGCCTGGTACGGCAACTGCTCCGCCCACAACCGTAAGGCTCTCCAGAGGGTAGTGAGGTCTGCAGAACGCATCACCAGGGGCAAACTACCTGCCCTCCAGGACACCTACACCACCCGATGTCACAGGAAGGCCATAAAGATCATCAAGGACAACAACCACCCAAGCCACTGCCTGTTCACCCCGCTATCATCCAGAAGGCGAGGTCAGTACAGGTGCATCAAAGCAGGGACCGAGAGACTGAAAAACAGCTTCTATCTCAAGGCCATCAGACTGTTAAACAGCCACCACTAACATTTAGCGGCCGCTGCCAACATACTGACTCAACTCCAGCCACTTTAAAAATGGGAATTGATGGAAATTATGTAAAAATGTACCACTAGCCACTTTAAGCAATGCCACTTAATACAATGTTTACATACCCTATATTACCCATCTCTTATGTATATATACTGTACTCTATATCATCTACTGCATCTTGCCATCTTTATGCAATACATGTACCACTAGCCACTTTAAACTATGCCACTTTATGTTTACATACCCTACAGTACTCATCTCATACGTATATACCGTACTCTATACCATCTACTGCATCTGCCATGCCGTTCTGTACCACCACTCATTCACATATCTTTATGTACATATTCTTTATCCCTTTACACTTGTGTGTGTGTGTAAGGTAGTAGTGTGGAATTGTTAGGTTAGATTACTGTTGGTTATTACTGCATTGTCGGAACTAGAAGCACAAGCATTTCGCTACACTCGCATTAACATCTGCTAACCATGTGTATGTGACTAATAAAATTTGATTTGATTTGATTTGATCTTGTGATGAAAATACCGACGTACAGGGTGAGATCATATCTCGCGAGAACGAACGCGATCCGCCCGTTTTAACACGGGCTGGAAACCCCGTCTTACCCTCTTCCTCTCGCTGTCCACAAGCAAGGTAAACGGATGTCTGTTCTCCTGCCTTATTTGACCAACTGTATGACATTTTCGTGATAATTATTCTCCCAAAGCTGACCGCGTATACATTAAACAATCAATTAACAAATACACTGTTTTCCGGAAAGTCTACAGAGTCCTGTAGATGATTTAGCATATATAAAATTGCATGCGGCACTCGCACATACCTTCCAGTGATGGCTGCCCCCATGCCTCTGCATTGAGGCCTAAACATTTCGCGTTTTGTTTGTCCATTTTAGACAAGACAATTATGTTATCTGCGCTAACGGTGTCTTCCATTCGAATGTGTTACGCTCGTCTGCTGTTGATCTGTGATCCTTATACCGTCTGGATTTCTGCCTCAAATGTCTGATGTGGTTACAGGTCTCGGGGTTATACTGAGGTTCATTACTAGCATTGTGGCTAACTCCAGCCAGTTAATAACCGTCACATTTTATTTAACGGTGGCCGGTTTGTTAGTGAACAATTTTGCCCAACTATGCCTTGATGATATCAGTTATTTGCTTAAATTGGACTTCACATAATTCAAGATTTTACACTGAGGGATTTATATTATCACGAGATGTGCATATTATCCATCGCCACTGTCTGACAGGAAAGTAGGTAGCCTATATAATTAGCTAGCCAACTAACGTTAGTTGCCTGCTTAAACAAGCTGTTCATCACCCATCTGGCTAGTCACCCATCTTACTAGTGAGTTAGACAGTGATGTTTGCAAAAACGTTATCAATAGTAGTGTAATTATCAGTTTAACTGTTTTCTGTATATTGGTGCGTCGAGTCATCCTATTGTCTCCACAACTATAACGTTAGTTACATGAGTAGCTAGTCTACACATTGAATGTGCTCAGAACCTCAATCTACCCAGGACATTCGTTGCAGTCTACGTAACCATCATGCATGCATTGTACCTCATACTGAAGTTCTCTAACCCTCTGGTAGATGCCTGGTGTCACAGTGAAAGACGTCAACCAGCAGGAGTTTGTCCGTGCCCTATCGGCTTTCCTGAAGAAGTGAGTTTTCCACCCAGTTCTTTAATATAAGTATATGTAGTTGCATACACGTGAAGCCATGTTCAATTCTTGGAATGCATTGAGCTTTTCTGAGTGACTAACACATGCTTTTCCTGTTCCAGGTCAGGAAAGCTGAAGGTCCCAGATTGGGTGGACATTGTCAAGCTGGCCAAACACAAGGAGCTGGCCCCCAGCGATGAGAACTGGTTCTACACCAGAGCTGGTATGATTTTGATCATTGACATTCTTCCCTTCAGGACTACTTGTCTGCTCAGGCCGTTAGTCTAGTATGGGAGATCCAATCTGTTATTGGCATTGGTTTAAACCCAAGTTGTCCCCAAATTATTTTCCTCACTGTTAGTGCAGAAGTATGGAACAAGGTCATTGTAACTATCAATGGTGTTAACCCCTCTTCTCCCTCCCAGCTTCCACAGTGCGCCACCTGTACCTGCGTGGGGGTGCCGGTGTGGGCTCCATGACCAAGATCTATGGTGGTCGCCAGAGGAACGGTGTGTGTCCCGCCCACTTCAGTGTCGGCTCCAAAAACGTGGCCCGCAAGGTGCTGCAGGCCCTTGAGCTTCTCAAGATGGTGGAGAAGAACCCCAACGGGTGAGTAGAACCACGCTGGTTAGAACATCCCTAGACACTGAGCCAGGGTCGGTGTTCTCATTGGTCTTGTGGTTAGGATTAGGGAAAGCAAGCCGATCCTACATTTCTACTTCTATTGAGAACCGAGTGAAACACCAGATGAGCTGTTTCGGTCACCTAGTCCTGGTCCCAGAGCACCGCTGGGTTGAGGATTATACTTTCGGTTTTCATGCAACGCTTAACAAAGACCAAACGCTTTGCTAACATTTTTCTTCCCTTGTTGAAACCAGTTTGTGCCCACTGAACAAAACCGTATACAAAGCATCTTACAAGTGCTCAATTTCATTATCCAGATTCCATGCAAACAAAATAAATGTACTATTGTGCTCTGACCAGGCTCGTTCAGATTTGGTCATTGATTTTGTAGCTTTGTAGCATTTTCTGCACGTGGTTGGGCGCATTTCATCTTATGGCGGTTGTGTAGTGGTGTCATTGCCAAAGTGTTCCCGTCTCTGGTGTTGTCAGTCGACCTGTATAAGGGATGTTGATGTTGTGTTAATGCACAGAATAGAGATGATCCGTTAGTATGGAGGAGTCATTGGAAGGCCCAAAAAATTGTCAGACTCCAGCCACACTAGTCATACTGTTCTCTGTTACTGCATGGCAAGCCGTACTGGAGCGCCAAGTCTAGGTCCGACAGCTTTTGCCCCAAAGCCATAAGACTCCTGAAAAGCTAATCAAATGGCTAACTATCTGCATTGCCCCCCTCTTTTTTACGCTGCTACTGTTTTATCTATACATATTACCTGGACTAATGGTGCCCCCGCACATTGACTGTGTACCGGTGCCCCCTGTCTATAACCTTGCTACTGTTATTTTACTGCTGCGCTCTATTTCTTGCTTTTTACTTTCACACATTTTTCTTAACTGCATTGTTGGTTAAAGGCTTGTAAGTAAGCATTTCACTGTCAGGTCTACACCGGTTGTATTCGGCACATGTTTTTTTTATTTTTTTTATTTTACCGTTATTTTACCAGGTAAGTTGACTGAGAACACGTTCTCATTTGCAGCAACGACCTGGGGAATAGTTACAGGGGAGAGGAGGGGGATGAATGAGCCAATTGTAAACTGGGGATTATTAGGTGACCGTGATGGTTGAGGGCCAGATTGGGAATTTAGCCAGGACACCGGGGTTAACACCCCTACTCTTACGATAAGTGCCATGGGATCTTTAATGACCTCAGAGAGTCAGGACACCCGTTTAACGGTGACGAATAAAATGTGATTAATTTGTTCTGTTGCTGACTGACTGAACCTCTTCTCTCTCAGTGGTCGCAGACTAACCGCCCAGGGAACCAGAGATCTGGACAGGATTGCTGGCCAGGTGAGGCCCTTCTCTTTACTCCACCAACAGTGTTTGGTTACCTTTCTTCTGGGGAGCCCATGGGTTGTGCACTAAGGAATCGTAAGCCCCGGACTCTAGGGGTTACTACGTGCTCTGTATGAGAAACGGTCGAAGAGAGGGCGCTACCCAAGGAATCGAGAAACAAAGGGGCTGAAATGTTGGACCCCTACACCTAATAATGGTGATGAGTACGACCTTGAGCGGAAACGAGAGGGAATTTTGGCATAAGGGAAACAGGTCGTGATGTGAGCTAAGTAACATAGGCACGCCTGGCCCAGACAAAAGCAAAACAAATTGGTTAAATCGGGACCGTGAGATCATTTGGTCAAATGGGGGGGGGGGGCTTATTTTGTCCTTTAGATTTTATCTAGTCTGCTTGGGGAATCGAAACTAGTAACCTTTCAGTTATTGGCCCTGCGCTCTAACCGCTAGGCCATCTGCTGCCTTGCTTGGCTGAAATAAAGGCTTTATAGCCCCAAGGCTCACCAGGACCAGGGTACTGCCTTCTTGTACCTCGCCGTGTCAGGCCTGTTGGCCCTTACCTAAAAAGTAGACTCAAACATGTTTTGTTGCAAAAAATAAGTTTGTTTCATCACTGAAACATGTCACCCTGCACTTTGATGGTAGAACATCCCACGGTGCATGTAATGAGAGCATTAGCGCAGTGTTGCCCAAGCATTCAGCCTGCCTTTTGAATTCAGCCAGCTGTCCTTGGTCTAGATATATTCTCTAACTTTGTTCCTGAGCCTCACAGCCTGCATAATGAGTGTCAGTCCTATTTATTATTATTTTTTCTGTGGCAAAAACAAACAGCAGCTCAGCCCCTGTTGGCAGCAATCTGTCTGCCTAAGAGGAACAATGGTGTGACAATTCAAGGGTAAACAAGCGGAGGGAATTTCATGCTGACTGAATCCACCGTATGGTGCATCTTCTCCCTCTTGATCCTTTGTAATGAGCTGAATTTAGATGCGGTAACCTGGCCCTCCCTGGCTGTTACATGGTGGCGTCATCGCTTGGCTTCCCCCTGTGGTGTTTTTGATGGCTTAAGAAATCGTTTTTATCCCAAGAAGCTAGTTATGGCATGTGCTGTCGTGACATGACTGGCATTTCTGAGGGTTTCTAGTGAAGTCAATGTCCTCGAGCTGTTTTATTCCAGTGTGATGTTGGCCTCATTACTTTGTTAGATCAAGAGCCCACTTCCTCACTGGAATAACCTCTGAACAAATCTGCAGCACTTAATGTCTTGTTTTGATTTGCTTCCCCAGGTTGCAGCTGCGAAGTTGCCCCCCAAGGCTGCCCCCACAGTTTAATAAATATTTTTTGGAGAAGGTGAAGTCTTGTCTGTGCTTCTTTCAAACCTGAGCAGGTTGGATTTGACCAACAATGGATGGAACCTCTTTGTGGTTGCTTCCATGGATTAATTGTTTTGCATACCAATGTTAGATATATAACCTCTTTGGTCTTAATGTCATTGGGGAACTGGATTGAAGTGTAGGAGTTTTTGGGGTGGCAGTCTGTTTAGTCTACACAATGGTTTTTGTTGAGGATTCCAATAAACTTCCCAAATATTACTCACCTCATGAGCTTATTCTTACCCTGTCATAATGGTAACACAAACTATTTGTCATTTGAGTTTAACTATGCATAGCTTCAAAATGTTAACTGTCATCGTGGTCTATGGGCTGCTAGTTGTCGTGACACCGGCCATGGGAAGATTCTTACGTGTATGAGAATATGGCTTGATGCGACGGTGCCATCTAGAGGAGACTGAAGACTCGACTACAGCTCACCCAGCAGAAATGTCTCACAAGGAGGGGGTTGAGTGCTGCGCAAAGTTTTTGGTGTTTCCTGTCAAAATGTGGTTTGGACTTCCTGAAATGCGTGGTGATGTCCTCCAACTCTACCAGAGGAAGAGGTGATGTGAGCTGCTTTTGAGCTCTAAAATCTGTCAAATAAGGCCAATCTGATCCTATGGGTTTATTTTGGGCCTAAGCTTGTTGCCCGTCTTTCTGCCATTGGGACAGCGTCTCCCATTAGGTTGGCAACATGAGCAACTCTTCATTCTGTGCAGAGCTGTTGCCAGATAATTTAATGTTAATTTCTCTACCATAAGCCACTTCATGTCATTTTATAGAATTTGGTGGTACGTCAAACCGGCCTCACAACTGCAGACCACGTGTAACCGCCAGCCTAGGACTTCCACATCCAGTTTCTTGCTGACAGCTGATGAAACTGGGTTTGCACAACCGGATAATTTCTGCACTGTCAGAAACTGTCTCAGAGAAACTCATCTGCATGCTTGTCCTCTCCAGGGTCTTGACCTGACTGCTGTTCGGTGTCATAACTGACTTCAGTGGGCAAATGCTCACCGATGACCACTGGAGAAGTGTGCTCTTCATGGATGAATCCCGGTTTCTACTGTACTGGGCAGATAGTGTGTATGGCATCATGTGGGTGAGCGGTTTGCTGATGTCAACGTTGTGAACAGAGTACCCCATGGTGGGGTGATATGAGCAGGCATAAGCTACAGACAGCGAACACAATTGCATTTTATCGATGGTAATTTGAATGCACAGAAATACCATGACGAGGCCCATTGTTGCACCATTCATCCGCCTCCATCACCTTATGTTTCAGCATGATAATACATGGTCCCGTGTCGAAAGGATCTGTACACAGTTCCTGGAAGCTGAAAATGTCCCAGTTGGCCTGCATACTCACCAGACATGTCACCCATTGAGCACGTTTGTGATGCCATGAAACATTATATTCAAATAATGTAGGATTCCATTCATTCCTATGGAGAATTGCGCCTTCTGAGGAGTACCAATATGACGGGCTCTGGCATCAAAGCTTCCCATTGGCCAATGCATAGCGTTCGCAATCTAGTGTTCGTATACATGATTGGTCCAGACTGGCTGCCTCTTATAAAGGCATGATGGGTCTTTACCACTTTAAGTAGATACCTGTATTTCCTCAGTAACTAAAATACACAGGCCCAATTCTTATGATTCCTTGCTACCTATTGGGTTGCCATCCAAACATATGACTAGTCTTTATGGTCTCTCGTGCTAGAGGTGGAACAAGACATCTTTTTATTTGTATTTATTTAGCACTTGGAGGCAGGACTGGACAGGTGTTAGCATGGCAAAAGATGAACTAAACCCCTGCAATACGACATAGCAGAGGATTTAACCTAATGCCTTATGAGACTGCCCCTGTTGTACCTCAGACATCCACCAGAGAGCGACACAGTACAGGGAATGTTCTCCCCTATTGGGTTGCCATCCAAAGAACAAGACATATTTAATTTTTTATTTATTTAACCTTTATTTAACTAGGCAAGTCAGTTAAGAACAAATTGTTATTTACAATGACGGGCAAACCCGGACAATGCTGGGCCAATTGTGCGCCACCCTATGAGACTCCCAATCACAGCCGGGTGTGATATAGCCTTGACGCACTGAGACAAATGGTTTTCAGCGCATTTTCACAGCCATCTAACTAGGAACTTTAGTTTTCGGACTTTTGTGAGACTAAAATCTCTGACGCAATTACGCAACAATTTTGTGCTGGGTTTTCCAGATTAGTGAGACACGGAGCCAGATTCAATCAGATCACGATGCTCGTTTTAAAGGCAACGTTCCCAAGTTCGCGGAGAACACATTAATGGTAAATGTTGAATATGTCGGCACAATCTTTTAAATGTCAATTGTGCTATAACGTGGATCTTCCGTGGTCCGGATTGAATCTAGGTTTAGAGTTTTGTGGAGTGGCAATGCTTGTTTTCAATTCAAACGGTCAGTGGTGAGTTCAAATGATTAGGCTACCACCATGATGTAAAAGTTAAAACAGCCATATGATCATTTCATTCTGTTTAATGAATTCCCTTTTTAGGATTTAGAGAAGGTGTCATAGGCCTACTCCAGAGGAGGCTGGTGAGGGTGGACGGCTCATAATATGAATGGAGTGAATGTAATGGTCTCAAACACATGGAAACCAGGTGTTTGATGTGTTTGATACCATTCCATTTATTCCATTTCAGCCATTACTATGAGCCCCTACCATTTAAAGTGCCACCAGCCACCACTGGCCTACTCTAACCTTTCAGTTGTACTCATCTATTCCATGGCCACACACAACAAAGCTGAAATGAAACAGATTGCCATATTTGCTCTGAGACTGTTACTAACAGGTGTGGCTGTTTGTACTGGCTTGTGTCTTTGTGTTTGGGTGTCAGATAGACAGTGTGTGTTGTTTCTGTGTTTGTGTGATACCATGTGTGTAGTGTTGATTTCTGAACACTAAGCCTGCTGTGTTTGCCAATCTCTCATCCACTGACTACTGGGGCTTTGTGTGTGTCAGTGGTGTAAAGTTCTTAAGTAAAAATACTTTAAAGTACTACTTAAGTAGTTTTTTGGGGTATCTGTACTTTATGTTACTATTTATATTTTTGACAACTTTTACTTTTACTTCACTACATTCATTAAGAAGATAATGTACTTTTTACGCCATACATTTTCGCTGACACCCAAAAGTACCCGTTTCAATTTTAATGCTTAACAGAACAGAAAAATTGTCCAATTCACACACTTATCAAGAGAACATCCCTGGTCATCCCTACTGCCTTTGATCTGGCAGACTCAGTTAGTTTGTAAATGATGTCTGAGTGTTGGAGTGTGCCCCTGGCTGTCAAAAAATAAATCATATAATTATAATAAGTTGATCGTGCCATCTAGTTTGCTTAACCTAAGGATTTTGATGTATTGCATTTACTTTTACTCAAGTATGACTATTGAATACTTTTTCCACCTCTGGTGTGCGTGCATCTGTGTAGGTACACTGGCCAGCTCGGTGCCTGTGTATTCCCTTGTCAAATGTATACAAGACTGTCTCATCTATTTTTCGTCAATCATCATAACGCCACTCCATCAAGTTTTTCTCCCATCTCCCAGGAGTCTCCCAATCAGTAGACTTTTTATACCTCTGTCTCATCCCCCTCTCTCTGTTTCTTTCTCTCCCTCCCTGTTTTTGAATAACAGCTGTTCTGGAACACCTGAACCCCTCCTCCCTCCCTCCCTTGGCTCCCTCTCTTTCTCTACTCTGTAATTTTGAGGAGATGGGGAAGGATAAACATGTCCTTGAGTGATAGGGAGAAATGTGTGAAATGCACCAGAGGAGGTGAGTGTTTGTTCACTTGCTACTGTTAGACAGAGGCTCTGTCTATCACCAAGTTGCTCTGCTAGGCTTTACTCCCAACTCCCATTGTTCTCAGTATAGAGGGAGAAAGAGCTTGCTTTTAATGGTTGTCTTTTATCCTGGCCTTTTATTTGTGTGTGCGGAGGGGGAGTGTGTGTGTGGGGGGGGGGTAGAGAGATAATTACCGGTGTGGTCCCCAACAACAGCAATTACCACTGTGAAACAATTATCAAATTAACTTAATGCATATCGTAGTGTTTTAGCCATTCAGTACTGTAGATAGGAGGTGGCCGCACGTACTCTTGTCCTGAATAGAATACACTGACAAAATCGATGTAGTCTAGGATGTAGTCTGGTACAATACTGGGTCTGCATGAGCATGTGTGTGTGTGTGTGTCTTGCTACTTGGTTTCTGTGTGCAGTCACAACTGATCTGTCATCTTGTGTTTGTGTTTGGGGCAGGTGGTGTTAACTGGCAGTGTACCGCCCAGCCAGCCCGGCACCGTGTGTGTGTGTGGTACTGCCCCCAGCCGGTGTGTGTGTGTCTTTCCTTTGCTCGATTGGTGGATTGCTGCCTCAATCCCCCCACCTGTCACAGAGGGTGGGGTTGGTGGGGTGGGGGTTGGCTGAGAGGGAGGGCACAGAACAGATGCTTTTTACACAGACAAACACAGGCGATGACTTGGCACTGGGACAATGAGTCTCTCTCTCGCTTTCTCAAAGAAGAGATGGGGAGAGAGAGAGAGAGGGACCCTGGAGAGAGAGAGAGGGACCCTGGAGAGAGAGAGAGAGAGAGAGAGGGACCCTGGAGAGAGAGAGAGAGAGGGACCCTGGAGAGAGAGAGAGAGAGGGACCCTGGAGAGAGAGAGAGAGAGAGAGAGAGGGACCCTGGAGAGAGAGAGAGAGAGAGAGAGGGACCCTGGAGAGAGAGAGAGAGAGAGGGACCCTGGAGAGATAGAGAGAGAGGGACCCTGGAGAGAGAGAGAGAGAGGGACCCTGGAGAGAGAGAGAGAGAGGGACCCTGGAGAGAGAGAGAGAGAGGGACCCTGGAGAGAGAGAGAGAGAGAGGGACACGGGAGAGAGAGAGAGAGAGAGAGGGACCCTGGAGAGAGAGAGAGAGAGAGGGACCCTGGAGAGAGAGAGAGAGAGAGGGACCCTGGAGAGAGAGAGGGACCCTGGAGAGAGAGAGAGGGACCCTGGAGAGAGAGAGAGAGAGGACCCTGGAGAGAGAGAGAGGGACCCTGAGAGAGAGAGAGGGACCCTGGAGAGAGAGAGAGGGACCCTGGAGAGAGAGAGAGGGACCCTGGAGAGAGAGAGAGAGAGGGACCCTGGAGAGAGAGGGGACCCTGAAGAGAGAGGGACCCTGGAGAGAGAGAGAGAGGGGACCCTGGAGAGAGAGAGAGAGAGAGAGGGGACCCTAGAGAGAGAGAGAGAGAGAGAGAGAGAGAGAGAGAGAGAGAGAGAGAGAGAGAGAGAGAGAGAGAGAGAGAGAGAGAGAGAGAGAGAGAGAGAGAGAGAGAGAGAGAGAGAGAGAGAGAGAGAGAGAGAGAGAGAGAGAGAGAGAGAGAGAGAGAGAGAATATGTATATATGTATATATATATTATTTTGTATTGTTTTCAATGTACTTTACTCAAACCAGTGAATATCACTTATTATAAATGAGATCATTAACTATCAGCTCTTGGAATATCCAGGGACTTTACTCTTCACATTTTGGTTATAAAACAACAAATCCAGAATTTATTAAAAACATCCAGGGACAGGACATCATAATCCTACTGGAAACATGGTGTCGTGGAGACATAGATACTCAGTGTCCCTCAGGGTATAGAGAAAGCTTACTACCATCAATCAAACATAAAAATGTTAAACGGGGCCGAGACTCAGGTGGAATCATCATTTGGCATAAGCAGGACTTGGCACTGAATGAAATGAAAAAAGGTACCAGTCACATTTGGCTAAAACTTAACAAAGGTACAATCTATTGTGACAATGATGTGTACATATGTGCAGCTTATGCTCCTCCTTCAGATTCACCATATTATGATGATCAGTTTTTTGACAATCTCCATACAGAAATCATTACATTTCAGGCAGAGGGTAAAGTGCTTCTTTGTGGAGATTTCAATGCAAGAACAGGTTCTGAGCCTGACTACACTGATGCGGGAGGTAACCACCACATATTTGGTCACCCCTCCTTGTACAGCAGCCCTATTATAAATAATAGAAACAGTCCTGACCAAATACTGAACAAAAATGGGAAGGAGTTAGTGCATCTCTGTCGAGCCTTAGGCCTGTACATGCTTAATGGTAGAATCAGAGGGGACTCTTTAGGTCAGTTTACTTACTGCTCAGCTCTTGGGACAAGTGTAGTCGATTATGCCATCACGGACATTGACCCCTCCTCCATTAGTGCATTCACTGTCAGACCACAGACACCATTGTCAGATCACAGTCAGATCAACGTGTTCTTGAAGAAATTAACCGGCAATATTCATTCAAAAAAACTGCCCAATAAACTATTCAACATAAACCAATCATACAGATGGGCTCCAAACAGTGCAGAGAGATTCATTGAAACATTGAACTCAAAAGAAATGATGAACTCTATACAGTTTTTCAATAACTCACAATACCAAAACAATAAAGATGGTGTCAATTCGGCTACTCTAAACATCAACTGCATATTCCAAAAAGCAGCATCGAAAGCAAATTTGAGAAAACCAAAGAAATGCAACATCAGAAACAAAAAACAAAATGTTTCTGACAAATGGTTTGATAATGAATGTAAAACAATTAGAAAACACCTAAGACAAATGTCAAACAAAAAACATAAGCAGCAAAACAACCCAGAGCTACGATATGAATACTTTGAAACTCTGAAACAGTATAAACATACACTGAAACGCAAGAAACTGAATTATACCAACAAGACACTTGATGAAATTGAAAACGCAATTGACCAAAATCAGTTCTGGGACATGTGGAACAATTTAAGCACAACAAAGCCACAAGAATTAGCCATACAAGATGTAGGAATTTGGAAAACTTATTTTGATAATCTATACAAAAACATCCCACAAAAAGACTTAAAACAGAACCAATTAGAAATTAAAGAAAAATTGAACATCCTTGAAGCAGTCATTAAAAATAACCAAAATCCATTAGATTACCCAATAACCCAACAAGAACTAAATGAAAAGCTCAAATCTATTAAATCAAAGAAGGCTTGTGGTCTAGACAACATCAGAAATGAAATGCTGAAAAACAGCACACCTGAGTTGCAAAATGCTGTGCTTAAATTGTTCAACATGGTTTTAACTTCTGGCTGCTTCCCTGATGTCTGGAACCAGGGGCTCATCTTCCCTATCCACAAAAGTGGAGACAAATCAGACCCCAATAATTACAGGGGAATTTGTGTAAACAGTAACTTGGGAAAGGTTTTCTGTAGCATTTTGAATTCAAGAATCCAAACCTTTCTTCAAGAAAAAAATGTAATAACTAAATGTCAAATTGGCTTTCTCCCTAACCATCGCACTACTGACCATATATACACCTTACACACACTAATTAATAAACACGTCCACCAAAAAAAAGAGGGCAAAATCTTTGCTTGCTTTATTGACTTTAAAAAAGCATTTGATTCTATTTGGCACGAAGGGCTATTCTACAAAATTCTACAAAGTGGGCTTGGTGGTAAGGTGTATGACTTAATAAAATGTATGTACACAGAAAACAAGTGTGCAATAAAAATCAAAAACCAAAGAACAGAATTCTTTTCACAATGTCGAGGTGTGAGACAAGGCTGTAGTTTGAGTCCAAATCTTTTCAACATTTATATCAATGAATTAGCAGACATGTTGGACCATTCTCCAGCCCCAGGACTCACACTATTTGACACAGAGGTGAAATACCTGCTATATGCTGATGACTTGGTACTTCTATCACCAACCAAAGAAGGTCTTCAACAGAACATTAATATTCTAGAGCAATATTGCCATAATTGGGCCCTGGCAGTAAATTTCCCAAAAACTAAAATCATGATTTTCCAAAAACAAAACAGATGTCAGAAACACAAATATAAATTCACCCTGAACAACACCATCATTGAACACACAAAAAATTACACCTACCTTGGTCTGACCATATCTGCATCAGGAAACTTTAATATGGCAGTGAATGCACTCAAAGAAAAAGCCCGCAGAGCATTGTATGCAATAAAAATGAAATTATTCAAAATCAACATCCCAATTAGAATTTGAACCAAAATATTTGACAGTGTAATCCTACCAATAGCTCTTTACGGAAGTGAGGTTTGGGGGCCACTCAATAAACTGGACTTTAAAATGTGGGACAAACATCCAATTGAAACCCTACATGCAGAATTCTGTCGGAAAATCCTACAAGTCCAGAGAAATACACCAACTAATGCATGTAGGGCAGAATTGGGCCGCTTTCCAGTAATAATGAAAATACAGAAAAGATCATTAAAATTTTGGCTACATCTAAATTCAAGTCCAAATTCGAGTCTGCAATTTAAAGCACTTCAAACCCAAGAGCTGAGCCCAGAAACGAGCCCTCTCAGTCAGCTGGTGTTGGACCTAACCAACCAAGCTGACACCAGCACTGCTTCAAAAGAAAGAATTCCAATAAACAAAATCATGAACCAATCAAAGGACTCATATATACAACATTGGAAAAACGAAACCAAATCCCAAAGCCGACTAAATTGCTATCTGACCCTAAACAGAGAATATGAATTGGCTGAATATCTCTACTCTGTCAGAGATTCGAAGCAGAGACAGATCCTTACCAAGTACAGGCTGAGTGACCACCGATTGGCAATAGAAACCGGCAGACATAAAAAGACATGGCTACCCAAAGAGGAGCGTGTATGTGGTCACTGCACGACAGGGGAGGTAGAAACAGAGATGCACTTTCTCCTTTACTGTGATAAATATTCCTCACCAAGAGATTCATTATTCACAGAAATGACTACATTTATTCCAAATTTTAACTTATTAAACCCAGAGGAAAAACTAAAAATACTCATGGGCGAAGGAGCAATGGCTCCTCTTGCAGCCAAATATATATTTGCCTGCCATAGCCTGAGGGACACTGAATAATAACATCTGCATAGTAAGCAGTAACTTACTTATTATGACTGTTATTGTTTTTACTGTTATTGTTATTAGTATTATTATTGTTGTTTATCATTCCAAATAGTAATGGTATGGGTGGTAATGGTAATGATAGCAGTTTAATGATGGTGGTGGTGGTAGTGGTGCATTACACCATACATAACATTCGACTATTGACTGTTACCATTTTATTGTTACTATTTTTATATTTAATTTTGTATTATTATTTACTGCCATTCTATATTATTATTTGTCATTGTTTTAATTGTATTACAATGTATATTGTATACATTGTTGCTTTGGCAATATTGACACAATGTTTTTCATGCCAATAAAGCAGCTTGAATTTGAATTTGAATTTGAATTTGAGAGAGAGAGAGAGAGAGAGAGAGAGAGAGAGAGAGAGAGAGAGAGAGAGAGAGAGAGAGAGAGAGAGAGAGAGAGAGAGAGAGAGAGAGAGAGAGAGAGAGAGAGAGAGAGAGAGAGAGAGAGAGAGAGAGAGAGAGAGAGAGAGAGAGAGAGAGAGAGAGAGAGAGAGAGAGAGAGAGAGAGAGAGAGAGAGAGAGAGTGGTAGTAGAATAAGAGTGGGGGTAAAACAACAAACTTGTCAAAGGTGATTAAGCTGTGTGCCTGTTTGCTGACAGAAAACACTTCCCTACCTATCTAGAAATCTAAATACTGGCTACTTGGCTATTCTAACCCCCTACCTTCCTCTTTCTCCTCAGGTCTCTCTCAATTCAATTGACTTATTGACATGGCAAGTTCATTACTACTTACATTGTCAAAGTATACATATCGAAAAATACAAATCAAATATATATGTATATATATACAAAATGTATATATATTTATATATAAATAAATGGTGGGACCAACAGCAATAATAGTAGTAGTGCACATGGGATTACCATTAACAACAACTACAACAACAATATTAATCAGAACAACAATACATTACAGCAACAGTAGTAGACCAGTCTCAACATGACTAAGAAGACACATGACCTGGTGTGAAAGACAAAACAAAACAAGATGGGAAATATTATCAACATTACTTTGCACTTTTCACTGGCTGTTCCTCAGGTTGTGGCAGGAGGACACATATTTGGCTGCCAAAACATTTTGGCTTTTCACCCAATAAATATTTGTTTTTTTCTTCATCTTTTATAGTTTCAAATTCTTTGTATTGAATTATAATTTTGGGAAAGAAATATTCTCTTAGGTCTGAGTATTTGTCACAGTGTAATAGGAAATGTAGCTCTGTCTCTACCTCTCCCCTGGAGCAGAGTGAGCACAGCCTGTCCTCTCTGGGCAGCCAGGTTTGTCTGTGACGACCGGTCTCTATAGCCAGACTGTGCTCACTGAGTCTGTACCTAGTCAATGTTTTCCTCAGTTTTCTATCAGTCACAGTAGTCAGATAGTCTGCCACCATGTACTGTCTGTTTAGAGCCAAATAGCATTGAAGTTTACTTTGATTTTTTGTGGTGTCTTTCCAATAGGTGATATATTTTTTATTTTGTGATAATTTGGTTGGGCCAGATTTTCTGAGGGCTGTCCCGAGGCTCTATGGGGTTGGTTTGGGTTGGTGAACTGAGCCTCAGAACCAGCTGGCTGAGGGGACTCTTCTCTGCTTTCATCTCTTGACATTGTAGAGCTGTGTGATGGAATATTTTGGGGTCACTTGTTTTTAGATGGTTGTAAAATTTGATGGCTCTTTTTTCTATTCGAATGAGGAGGGGGTATTGGCCCAATTCTGCCCTACATGCGTTATTTGGAGTTTTTCTTTGTACTTGCAATATGGTCTTGCAAAACTCTGCATGCAATATTTCAATTGGATGTTTGTCCCATTTAGTAAATTCATTATTAGCGAGTGGACCCCATACTTCACTGCCATATAGAGCAATTGGTTCTATAACTGATTGAAAAATGTTGAGCCAGATTCTAATTGGAATTTTGATTTTGATGTTCCTTTTAATGGCATAGAATGCTCTTCTTGCTTTGTCTCTCAGCTCATTCACAGCCATGTGAAAGCTACCTGTGTTGCTGATATTTAGTCCTAGATATGTGTAGTTTTTGTCATCCTTCCGGACCTTTTTTGGAATATCATTATATTTGTTTTTTTTAGGTTAACGGTCAGAGCCCAGGTCTGACGGAACCTGTGAAGACGATCTAGGTGCTGCTGTAACCCCTCTTTAGTGGGAGACAGCAGCACCAGGTCATCTGCGTACAGCAGACACTTGACTTCAGTGTTGTGTAGGGTGATACCAGGTGCTGCCGATTCTTCTAATGTTTTTGCCAATTCATTAATGTAGATGTTAAATAATGTTGGACTTATTGGGCAGCCCTGTTTCACTCCACGCCCCTGAGAGAAGAAGTCTGTTTGCTTGTTGCCAATTTTAACCGCACATTTGTTTTTAGTGTACATTGATTTAATAAAATCATATCTTTTCCCTCCAATACCACTTTCTATTAGTTTATAAAAAAGACATTTGAATCAAATGCTTTCTTGAAATCTACAAGACACGAGTAGATTTTGCCTTTGTTTTGGTTAACTTGTTTATCAATTAGAGTGTGGAGGGTGTAAATGTGGTCTGTTGTACAAACATTTTTTGGAAATCCAATCTGGCTTCTGCTCAGGACGTTGTGTTCGTCAAGGAAATGATGTAGTCTGCTATTTTTAATACTGCAGAGAATTTTCCCCAAGTTGCTGTTAATGCAAATTCCTCTGTAATTATTGGGTCAAATTTGTCTCCATTTTTATAGATTGGTGTGATCAATCCCTGGTTCCAAATATCGGGGAAAATACCTGCCATGAGGATAATGTTGAAGAGTTTGAGTATAGCCAATTTGTGGTCTGTATATTTGATCATTTCATTTAAAATACCATCAGCACCACAGGCCTTTTTGGGTTGGAGAGTGCATAGTTTTTCCAATAATTATTCTTCTGTAATTGGGTTATCCACAGGATTCTGATAGTCTTTGACTGCTAATTCAATGATTTGTAGTTTTTCTTGTATATCGTTTTGTTCTGGGCTCTTTGTTATATTGCTGTAGAGATTTGCAAAGTGATTTCTCCACATATCCACATTTTGGATAGCCAATTCCTCATGATGAGGTTTGTTTAATTTATTCCAATTCTCCCAGAAGTGGTTTGATTCTATGGATTCCTCAATTCCATCCAGCTGATTTCTAATGTGCTGTTCCTTTTTTGTTCTTAGGGTGCGTTTGTATTGCTTCAGTGTTTCCCCATATTGAAGGCGTATATTTTTGTTGTCTGGTTCTCTGTGTTTTTGATTAGATATATTTCTCAATGACTTTCTTAGATTTTTGCAATCATTATCAAACCATTTTTCATTATCTGTTATTTTTGGTTTGCTCTTATGCTTCTTTAGATTAGCCAAGGAGGCTAATTTGTCAAATATAAAGTTTATGTTCCTAACGGCCAAATTTACACCTTCATTGCTGAAGGAGAATGTTAAGGGTAAAAAGTTGTCCAGGAGAGATTGTATTTTTTGGCTACTAATTGCTTTTTGGTAGATGTCTGTACTGTTTGCACTCCATTTATAGGCCTGTTTAGTACCATGTAATTTATTGGGCCGTGATGCTTCATGGTTGGGTTCTGCTCTTCTCAGATACACTGTGATTTTACTGTGGTCTGAGAGAGGTGTTAGTGGGCTGACTGTGAAGGCTCTGAGAGACTCTGGGTTTAGGTCGGTGAGGAAGTAGTCTACAGTGCTGCTGCCAAGGGATGAGCTGTAGGTGTACCTACCAAAAGAGTCTCCCCTCAGCCTGCCATTGACTATGTACAGACCCAGCGTTCGACAGAGCTTCAGGAGCTGTACTCCGTTTTTGTTTTTCACTTTGTCATAGTTGTTTCTGTGGGGGTATGTGGGGAGGGAAAGGTTGTTGCTTCCTGGTAGGTGTTTATCCCCATGACTGTTAATCGTGTCTTGTTCTAGCATTCAGGTCTCCACATACCAGTACGTTGCCTAGGGCCTGAAAGTGACTGATCTCCCCCTCTAGAATGGAGAAACTCTCTTCGTTGAAGTAGGGTAATTCTGAGGGGGGAATGTATGTGGCACAGAGGAAGACGTTTTTTTTTTTTTTTTATAATATGTTTATTATTTTCCAATAAAAATAAAGTAAAAAAGACAGCAATACAAACAATGACATTCATTGTACTGTTGAATGGGATGGCCAGTTTAGAGGACAAAACAAAAGTTAACTCACACATACACAAAATAAAACAAAATCCTATTAGGTGGTACATGTATAAGAAGACAGCATATAGTCATTACAAGCAGTGTAGTTCAGCCAAAAATAAATATTGAGTGGAGTACAGCACAGAGTAGCAGCAGATCGTCAGCCCAGTTATGAAGCGGGGCTAGACCATTTATCCAGTATCGGCTGCCATATTTTGTAAAACAATGGACTTCTATTGGAGGTGTTGTATCGAATCTTTTCCATATGTATTACATTCCCTAAATCCCGTAACCACATTTCAAAGGTAGGTACAGTCTCCAATTTCCAAAATTGCAATATGAGCCTTTTGGCTAATAGAGTACACAGAGAGACAGCTTTCAGGAAGACGTTTTTATCTGTCAAGATAGCCTCCTTGTTGATTTTTTTTTTTTTTTCAATTTAAAGTTTTATTAAGTTTTCAAACAACCAACCAAACACATTCCACATTCACAGATGTGACAGACTTAAAAAAAATAATAATAATAATAATAAAAAATTAAAAAAATGTTATATACAGTGGGGAGAACAAGTATTTGATACACTGCCGATTTTGCAGGTTTTCCTACTTACAAAGCATGTAGAGGTCTGTCATTTTTATCATAGGTACACTTCAACTGTGAGAGACGGAATCTAAAACAAAAATCCAGAAAATCACATTGTATGATTTTTAAGTAATTAATTTGCATTTTATTGCATGACATAAGTATTTGATCACCTACCAACCAGTAAGAATTCCGGCTCTCACAGACCTGTTAGTTTTTCTTTAAGAAGCCCTCCTGTTCTCCACTCATTACCTGTATTAACTGCACCTGTTTGAACTCGTTACCTGTATAAAAGACACCTGTCCACACACTCAATCAAACAGACTCCAACCTCTCCACAATGGCCAAGACCAGAGAGCTGTGTAAGGACATCAGGGATAAATTGTAGACCTGTACAAGGCTGGGATGGGCTACAGGACAATAGCCAAGCAGCTTGGTGAGAAGGCAACAACTGTTGGCACAATTATTAGAAAATGGAAGAAGTTCAAGATGACGGTCAATCACCCTCGGTCTGGGGCTCCATGCAAGATCTCACCTCGTGGGGCATCAATGATCATGAGGAATGTGAGGGATCAGCCCAGAACTACACGGCAGGACCTGGTCAATGACCTGAAGAGAGCTGGGACCACAGTCTCAAAGAAAACCATTAGTAACACACTACGCCGTCATGGATTAAAATCCTGCAGCGCACGCAAGGTCCCCCTGCTCAAGCCAGCGCATGTCCAGGCCCGTCTGAAGTTTGCCAATGACCATCTGGATGATCCAGAGGAGGAATGGGAGAAGGTCATGTGGTCTGATGAGACAAAAATAGAGCTTTTTGCTCTAAACTCCACTCGCCGTGTTTGGAGGAATAGAAGGATGAGTACAACCCCAAGAACACCATCCCAACCGTGAAGCATGGAGGTGGAAACATCATTCTTTGGGGATGCTTTTCTGCAAAGGGGACAGGACGACTGCACCGTATTGAGGGGAGGATGGATGGGGCCATGTATCGCGAGATCTTGACCAACAACCTCCTTCCCTCAGTAAGAGCATTGAAGATGGGTCGTGGCTGGGTCTTCCAGCATGACAACGACCCGAAACACACAGCCAGGGCAACTAAGGAGTGGCTCCGTAAGAAGCATCTCAAGGTCCTGGAGTGGCCTAGCCAGTCTCCAGACCTGAACCCAATAGAAAATCTTTGGAGGGAGCCGAAAGTCCGTATTGCCCAGCGACAGCCCCGTAAACCTGAAGGATCTGGAGAAGGTCTGTATGGAGGAGTGGGCCAAAATCCCTGCTGCAGTGTGTGCAAACCTGGTCAAGAACTACAGGAAACGTATGATCTCTGTAATTGCAAACAAAGGTTTCTGTACCAAATATTCAGTTCTGCTTTTCTGATGTATCAAATACTTATGTCATGCAATAAAATGCAAATTAATTACTTAAAAATCATACAATGTGATTTTCTGGATTTTTGTTTTAGATTCCGTCTCTCACAGTTGAAGTGTACCTATGATAAAAATGACAGACCTCTACATGCTTTGTAAGTAGGAAAACCTGCAAAATCGGCAGTGTATCAAATACTTGTTCTCCCCACTGTATATATATACATATATACATACCTACATATACATACATACACACATTCACACAAATAATAATTATAACAAAATTTAAAATGTAGAACTTGCAGCAGCACTATCAAGGTTCTTATTTGCTATTTCCAGCCTTAGCTGAGATGACGAGCCAATGATTAGTTTTTAGATTTTACAGCACCTTACACAACACGCATCTGCTCACCTCCCCGATCCCCCCATTCACTCTGTCCAATTTGAGATATAGTGGAGTAGTGGAGACCAGAGTCTATCAAACTTGGGCTGTCTCTTGTGGAGGTCATAAGTGAGCTTTTCAAGAGGGAGAAAGTCAACAATCTGGTCAATCCACATTTTAAATGTAGGAGAGGTACTAGAGGCCCACAATAGAAGGATACATTTCTTAGCAAAGTATGTAATGGTCATGAGCAAATTTTCTCTGTCAGGATCAAGAACAAAGTCCTGCTGGGCATTAAGAAGATAGAGACACGGGGTCATATCAAACTGTACATCTAGTATTTTCTGTGCAGCAGTATGTATAGATTGCCAAAATCTGGCAATCTCTCTACAGCTCCAAAATACATGCATATAGGTTCCACTTTCAGAGGTACATCTTTTACAGTTAGGAGAAATGTCTGTTTTCATTTTATGGAGTCTCAAGGGAGTGTAATAAAATTTGTACAAAAATTTGTAATTCGATTCTTTCATTTTTACATTAGTAGAGGAGCAGTATACCCTGTCGCAAACCTCCGCCCATAACTCATCACTGATAGTCAGACCAAGGTCCTTTTCCCAGATTATTTTCAAAGGAGTAAAGGAGGAGCCTCCTTTCTCAGAAAGGAGTCTATAGATATAGGATATTTTGCCTTTAATGGATTGTGCTGTGACAAGAAGGGTTTCAACTTCGTTCAACTGAGTTCTAAACCTCCTCTTGGAAGTAAATGAGGAGATGACATGTCTAATTTGAAGATATTAAAAAAAAAAAAATGGGATCTTGGCACATTGAATTCACTGCAGAGCTCTTTGAAAGGATTTCAGTGTAGTGGTCTTCTGATGAAATAGGTCTGAAAAGGTCCTGATTCCTAGAGTATGCCAAAGATTAAAGTTGGCATCCCTCAGGGCTTTTGGCAAGTCTGGGTTGCCTACTATAGGCGAGTGAGAGCATATTTGGGAGGAGATGCCCAGGTATTTCTTACAGTCCCACCACGCTAGTAGGGTGCTGTAAATCACAAATGTTTTGGCTATGTTGCCCACTTCACTAAAGTTATTAATGAATATAGTTGAGCTTAGTGGCAATGAACCACAGGATTGGGCTTCTATCTGGATCCACGTTGACTCTTGTCTGTTTGTGATCCATGTTAGCATGTTGCGGATTTGGGCAGACCAGTAGTACAATTGAAGGGAGGGAAGGGCAAGACCGCCCTTAGATTCAGGTTTCGATAGAGTGGAGAGCTTGATCCTAGGTTTTTTATTGCCCCATATAAATTTGGTGATGCTTTGGTTAATTGTTTTGAAAAAGGAAGCTGGGAGATAGCATGGGAGCATCTGAAATAAATAGTTCAGTCTAGGGAGGATGTTCATACGGATTACATTAATTCTTCCTACTAAGCTAATTGGGAGGGAGATCCAGGTTTGGAGGTTGTTTTTGATTCGATCCAGGAGTGGAAGATAATTCTCCTTGAAAAGCCTATTCAGATCTGGTGTTATGAATATCCCAAGGTATTGAAACCCCTGTGTCTTCCATTGGAATGGGCATAGTGTCTTCATAGAACTGGTGAGTGTAATATTGAGAGGGCAGACAGTGGATTTGTTAAAATTTATCTTATAACCTGAAAACGTGCCATACTGAGCAATTGTGTCTAAAATGGGAGGAAGGGATTTCTCAGGGTTGGATATGTAGAGCAAGACATCATCCGCGTAAAGCAAAATCTTGTGCTGCAGGCCGCCTGCAGGAACACCTGTAATACTTGGATTGCTCCTTATCAACTCTGCCAGAGGCTCCGCCCCCAACAAGTAGAGCAGGGGGGATAGCGAGCACCCTTGTCTTGTGCCCCGTCCCAAAGGGAATCTGTCAGAGTTCAGTCCGTTAGTAGTCACCATGGCATTTGGATGAGAGTATAGTGATTTGATCCATTTAATAAAGTTTGGGCCCATATTGAACTTTTCTAAGACTGAGAACAAAAAGCTCCACTCCATCCTGTCGAACGCCTTCTCAGCATCCAGTGAAGCCAGCAGGACAGGGGTCTTCTGTGCGTTTACTTGATCAATAATATCAAAAAGACGGCGAATGTTATCAGAAGAGTATCTGTCTCTAATAAATCCAGTTTGGTCCGCTTTTATTATTTTGGGAAGAAGAGTGTTTAGTCTTTTGGCCAGCAATTTGGTAATTATTTTGTAGTCGAAATCCAACAAGCTTATGGGCCGGAAGGAGGAGCAGGATAGGGGGTCCTTGTCTTTTTTGAGCAACACTGTAATGCGAGCTGTGCGCATTGAGTCTGGGAGAACTCCGTTTTTGCAAAAATCCTCCAGCATTGGCATGAAAATAGGGCTAAGCTGGGGCCAAAAAGCTTTGTAGAACTCTCTGGGGAATCCATCTGGGCCTGGGGACTTGTTAGGTGGCATGGAGGTAATTGCCTCCAGGATCTCCTCAGGAGTGAAGGGGGAGTTGAGATCTTCTTGGTCAGTCTCTGATAGTTTAGGTAGCGAGATTCCCTCTAGGAAGGAGTGGAGTTCTGCTTCCGTGTGTTTTCTCTCAGAGGTATATAGTTTGCAGTAAAAATCATGAAAAGTTAAATTGATCTTTTTTGGGTCATATGTGACCTCGTCCTCTGCTGTTCGGATAGCCATAATTGTACGCTCTGACTGCTCTTTTTTTAATTGATAAGCAAGCAATCTACTAGGCCTATTGCTATACTCATGGTATTTCTGTTTAGTAAAGAAAACTTTTTTTTTAATCTCCCGAGTATAGTCCAAATTCAGTTTGGCTTTGGCTGCTTTAAGTTGACTCCAGGAGGTGCTGTCTGTGGATTGTTTATGTACTTTTTCACAGCGTTCCAGCTCCCTCTCCAGATCTAGCCTGTGTGCTTCCATTGCTTTTTTCTTAGAGGAAGCATATGCAATTAGATGACCTCTTAGTGTGGCTTTAGCAGCGTCCCACATTGTGGCCGGAGAAACAGGAGAATCTTTGTTGTCTTGTGTGTAGTTATCTATCCATGTAGTTACCAATGTATGGAATGCTTCGTTTGATAGCATGGAGGTGTTGAATTTCCAGCTCTTTGACCTCGGGATGTTTTTGCAGAGGTCAAAGCGGAGGTGGACAAAGGCGTGATCCGAAAGCGCTATGGGTCCGATTCTACACGTGGCTGAATTTATGAAACTCTTTGGGATAAAAATGTAATCTATACGGGAGTAGGTGTTATGGACATTAGAGTAGTATGTATAGTCCATAGATGAGCTATTAGTCTCTCTCCAGATATCTATCAGTCCCATCTCTTTAGTAAGAGAGTTCAACATCTTTGCAGATCTAGGATTTGTGGTGGGGACTTGAGATGATTTGTCTAGGGTTGGGTTCAGGGTACAATTAAAATCTCCGGCCAACACTCCAAAGGAAACACAATGCTCATTGAACAGGGTTATCATTTTCGACATAAAAGCAGGAGTATCTGTGTTAGGGGCGTATATGTTTAAGAGAGTAATTGGTTGCCCATACAGTGACCCAGTTATGAAAATAAATCTCCCCTCCGGATCAGATATGTTTTTGTCAATTATGAATGGAACATTCTTATGGATAAGTATGGCTGTGCCTCTACTGTTGGATTTGAAAGATGAGAAATACACCTGTCCCACCCAAGCTCTGCGGAGTTTGGCATGTTCAGCATCACAGAGGTGTGTCTCTTGCAATAGCGCGATGTCTGCTTTTTCCTTTTTTAGAGCACATAGTATCTTTTTCCGTTTTATTGCATGACCTAGACCATGGCAGTTCCATGTCAATAGATTTAAGGTACTAGTCATCGTCATCGAACAGTAATCGAACTTTAGTGCAAGTCATCTCTGGGTAAATGTGGATAGTAGTTACAGCTGCGTTCACATAAAAGGAAAATAAATGGTTTACATAAAATAACAGTCTCTGAACACCCCAGCCGAGTTCCCAAACAACTCGACATATCCCGTTGGATCTATTACCTCCCCGCTCAGTCACAATTCTGTGTTCCAACAACAACAACAAAAAAAACGGGAACAGTTAGCAACGCACAACGTCTCCCCCTCCCCACCAAAGAAATGCCTCATCCTCTCCGCCCCGCATTGGGTAAATGACAACGTAGCCCCCGTCCAGACCACATTAAAAATGGGAGAAAATAAAATCAATAGCCCAGCCTACATATAGTAGGCCTAGGTTATAATATGGAGCCTATCCCTCTCAGCTAAAGGAACATAAATATAGATTAGACGGCTATAATGACATTTAGCAGGGCGGGTGGGTCTTTGGATATCGGCTATATGTTGTCTTACCTCCTTTAGTAATAATAGTAATCGCATTTAGTCATTGGTCCATTTCTCATTGACCGGGGTTGTCTTTCAAAAAACGTTTTGCCTCTTCGGGAGTTTTGAAGTGTCGCAGGGCTCCTTGGTGAAGAATCCTGAGCTCGTTTGGGTATTTGAATCCCCTAAAGATGCCTCGGTCAATGGAGCATTTCTTCACCTCGTCAAACTCTCGGCGCTTTCGGCGTATTCCAGCTGACAGGTCCTGGAGTAAGGTGAGTTTGGCGTTTCCCACTGTAATGGTGTTGGTTTTCGCCGCCTGTAGGACTCGTTCCTTGTCGGTGAATCTCAAGAAACGTATGGTGATTGGGCGCGGTGGTTGTCTGGCTGCTGGTGGGGGCCTCAGTGCTCGGTGAGCTCTCTCGAGTTCTATGGGTCTGTCGGTGGACAGGTGGAGCCACTCGGGAAGTTTGTCTTGCAGGTAGCGGATCAGTGGCATGTTCATGAATCCAAGATGGCGTAGCAGTCGGACGTGTCTTTGTCTTGTCCTGTCCCGTGTAAATAGTCTTCGTATTTTTCGTATACATTTCGTATATATTTTAATTTCACTTTCCATCTAGGAACTGAATATACATTCCTACATTCCGCCTCACCCAATGTGGTACGGACCTGCTATTTTTTATACTTTAGAACCGTAACCCCAATCAGAAGCTAGCCAGATAACTAGCTACTAGCTAGTAGTCAGTTAGCCACTGCTGCGGTCTTCACCCTCAACTCGGACACAGCCAGCTTCAATACCGGGCCAATACCTGCCAGTCTGCAAGCGCGATATCAACCCAGAGCATATAGGACTGCTTTTTCTCTACCACATCACCGGATTCCTGACGCAAGCTCTGGACAATTATACCGTATCATCACAGCTAGCTAGCTGCAACCGAGTGGCTACTACTGGCTAACACCTCTGTCCCGAAGCAAGCACCAGTTAGCCTTGAGCTAGCCTCGAGCTAGGCCCATCTGCCGGCTAGCTGAAGAGGTCTACCAGCGAATTCTTGGGCTACAATACCAGCTACAAGCTAATTTAGCCATTTTTTTGCCGATGCTAGTAGCTTTCACCTTCTGCACAGACACCAGCCCTGTTATTAGCCTGGATATTACTCACCAATTTACCAGCATCGGACTGTCTCTCGACAACAACGCCGGATTCCTGCCGTAATCCCTGAGCCACTACTTCTGATCCTCACAGCTAGCTTGTAGCTAGCGCAGCTAGCGCCACTGCCACGAAGCTAGCACCAGTTAGCAAACACAATTCTACAATTCACAACCTCTCTTTCGCCATCGCCATCTGGCTTGGATTCTCTGTCGACACGACCACGTCTGAGCAGACCCCCTCCGTCTGAGCAGACCACCCCCCGGGCTACTAACTTTAAACGCTGCGTGCTAGCTTAGTGGAGGCCTCCCTGCTCCATCTACGGCTGCCCCCTGGACACTATGATCACTTGGCTACATAGCTGATGCATGCTTGACTGTCCATTAATTCACGGTACTCCATTCTGTTTATTTGTGTTTTATCTGTCGGCTCTGTGCTTTAACTCAGGATCTGTGTGTAGTTAATCCGACCCTCTCTGCCTAGTCGTCGCCATTTTTACCTGTTGTTGCTGTGTTAGACTAGCACCCTGTTATTGCTGCTGTTATCTTACCTGTTGTTTTAGCTAGCTCTCCCAATCAAGACCTGCAATCACTTTATGCCTTATTGTATGTCTCTCTCAAATATCAATATGCCTTGCATACTGTTGTTCAGGCTAGTTATCATTATCATTGTTTTGGTTTGCAATGGACCCTGTAGTTCCACTCTCCGTACCTCTGATACCTCCTTGGTCCCACCCCCCACACATGCGGTGACCTCACCCATTGAGACCAGCATGTCCAGAGATACAACCTCTCTTATCATCACCCAGTGCCTGGGCTTGCCTCCGCTGTACCCACGCCCCACCATACCCCTGTCTGCACATTATGCCCAGAATCTATTCTACCACGCCCATAAATCTGCTCCTTTTATTCTTTGTCCCCAACGCTCTAGGCGACCAGTTTTGATAGCCTTTAGCCGCACCCTCATCCTACTACTCCTCTGTTCCTCGGGTGATGTGGAGGTAAACCCAGGCCCTGCATGTCCCCAGTCACCCTCATTTGTTGACTTCTGTGATCGAAAAAGCCTTGGCCTCATGCATGTCAACATCAGAAGCCTCCTCCCTAAGTTTGCCTTACTCACCGCTTTAGCACACTCTGCCAACCCTGATGTCCTTGCCGTGTCCGAATCCTGGCTTAGGAAGGCCACCAAAAATTCTGAGATTTCCATACCCAACTATAACACTTTCCGTCAAGATAGAACTGCCAAAGGGGGAGGAGTTGCAATCTACTGCAGAGATAGCCTGCAAAGTTCTGTCATACTTTCCAGGTCTATGCCCAAACAGTTCGAACTTCTAATTTTAAAAATTAATCTCTCCAGAAATAAGTCTCTCACTGTTGCCGCCTGCTACCGACCCCCCTCAGCTCCCAGCTGTGCCCTGGACACCATCTGTGAATTGATCGCTCCCCATCTAGCTTCAGAGTTTGTTCTGTTAGGTGACCTAAACTGGGATATGCTTAACACCCCGGCAGTCCTACAATCCAAGCTTGATGCCCTCAATCTCACACAAATCATCAAGGAACCCACCAGGTACAACCCTAAATCCGTAAACATGGGCACCCTAATAGACATTATCCTGACCAACCTGCCCTCCAAATACACCTCTGCTGTCTTCAATCAAGATCTCAGCGATCACTGCCTCATTGCCTGTATCCGCCACGGGTCCGCGGTCAAACGACCACCCCTCATCACTGTCAAACGCTCCCTAAAACACTTCTGCGAGCAGGCCTTTCTAATCGACCTGGCCCGGGTACCCTGGAAGGATATTGACCTCATCCCGTCAGTTGAGGATGCCTGGTCATTCTTTAAATGTTACTTCCTCACCATATTAGACAAGCATGCTCCGTTCAAAAAATGCAGAACCAAGAACAGATATAGCCCTTGGTTCACTCCAGACCTGACTGCCCTCGACCAGCACAAAAACATCCTGTGGCGAACTGCAATAGCATCGAAGAGCCCCCGCGATATGCAACTGTTCAGGGAAGTCAGGAACCAATACACGCAGTCAGTCAGGAAAGCAAAGGCCAGCTTTTTCAAGCAGAAATTTGCATCCTGTAGCTCTAACTCCAAAAAGTTCTGGGATACTGTAAAGTCCATGGAGAACAAGAGCACCTCCTCCCAGCTGCCCACTGCACTGAGGCTAGGTAACACGGTCACCACCGATAAATCCGTGATAATCGAAGACTTCAACAAGCATTTCTCAATGGCTGGCCATGCCTTCCTCCTGGCGACTCCAACCTTGGCCAACAGCCCCGCCCCCCCCCGCTGCTACTCGCCCAAGCCTCCCCAGCTTCTCCTTTACCCAAATCCAGATAGCAGATGTTCTGAAAGAGCTGGAAAACCTGGACCCATACAAATCAGCTGGGCTTGACAATCTGGACCCCCTATTTCTGAAACTGTCCGCCGCCATTGTCGCACCCCCTATCACCAGCCTGTTCAACCTCTCCTTCGTATCATCTGAGATCCCCAAGGATTGGAAAGCTGCCGCGGTCATCCCCCTCTTCAAAGGGGGAGACACCCTGGACCCAAACTGTTACAGACCTATATCCATCCTGCCCTGCCTATCTAAGGTCTTCGAAAGCCAAGTCAACAAACAGATCACTGACCATCTCGAATCCCACCGTACCTTCTCCGCTGTGCAATCCGGTTTCCGAGCCGGTCATGGGTGCACTTCAGCCACGCTCAAGGTACTAAACGATATCATAACCGCCATCGATAAAAGACATTACTGTGCAGCCGTCTTCATCGACCTGGCCAAGGCTTTCGACTCTGTCAATCACCATATTCTTATCGGCAGACTCAGTAGCCTCGGTTTTTCTAATGACTGCCTTGCCTGGTTCACCAACTACTTTGCAGACAGAGTTCAGTGTGTCAAATCGGAGGGCATGTTGTCCGGTCCTCTGGCAGTCTCTATGGGGGTACCACAGGGTTCAATTCTCGGGCCGACTCTTTTCTCTGTATACATCAATGATGTTGCTCTTGCTGCGGGCGATTCCCTGATCCACCTCTACGCAGACGACACCATTCTATATACTTCCGGCCCTTCCTTGGACACTGTGCTATCTAACCTCCAAACGAGCTTCAATGCCATACAACACTCCTTCCGTGGCCTCCAACTGCTCTTAAACGCTAGTAAAACCAAATGCATGCTTTTCAACCGTTCGCTGCCTGCACCCGCACGCCCGACTAGCATCACCACCCTGGACGGTTCCGACCTAGAATATGTGGACATCTATAAGTACCTAGGTGTCTGGCTAGACTGCAAACTCTCCTTCCAGACTCATATCAAACATCTCCAATCCAAAATCAAATCAAGAATCGGCTTTCTATTCCGCAACAAAGCCTCCTTCACTCACGCCGCCAAACTTACCCTAGTAAAACTGACTATCCTACCGATCCTCGACTTCGGCGATGTCATCTACAAAATAGCTTCCAATACTCTACTCAGCAAACTGGATGCAGTTTATCACAGTGCCATTCGTTTTGTTACTAAAGCACCTTATACGACCCACCACTGCGACCTGTATGCCCTAGTCGGCTGGCCCTCGCTACATGTTCGTCGTCAGACCCACTGGCTCCAGGTCATCTACAAGGCTATGCTAGGTAAAGTGCCGCCTTATCTCAGTTCACTGGTCACGATGGCTACACCCACCCGCAGCACGCGCTCCAGCAGGTGTATCTCACTGATCATCCCTAAAGCCAAAACCTCATTTGGACGCCTTTCCTTCCAGTTCTCTGCTGCCTGCGACTGGAACGAATTGCAAAAATCTCTGAAGTTGGAGACTTTTATCTCCCTCAACAACTTTAAAAATCTGCTATCCGAGCAGCTAACCGATCGCTGCAGCTGTACATAGTCCATCTGTAAACTACCCACCCAATTTACCTACCTCACCCCCCATACTGCTTTTATTTATTTACTTTTCTGCTCTTTTGCACACCAGTATCTCTTCTTGCACATGATCATCTGATGATTTATCACTCCAGTGTTAATCTGCTAAATTGTAATTATTCGATTTATTGCCTACCTCATGCCTTTTGCACACATTGTATATAGATTCTCTTTTTTTTCTACCATGTTAGCCTACCTGGTTAAATAAAGGTGAAATAATAAAAAATAAAAAAAATGTTTCCCTCTTCTTTTTCGCCCAGATTTAATAGAACACAATTATTCCTTCGCCCCTGTTTTCCAGGTCCTCTGTTTTCTCTTCCAGCTGCTCTATTTTTTTTTTAGCATATGCTATTGTTTCCATGGCGTCTGTCAATAAGTTTTCCGTGGATAGGATTCGCCCCTCTGCCTCGTCCAGGCGCCCCGCGTTTATGGTTATCTTGTTGTTTATGTCAGGCAAAGCATTTTCCAGGATTGTCACCTTGCCCCCTATCGCACTGAGCTGAGCGTTAATGGCATCTAGTTTAGTGTTGAGTTCTGTACGTTGGGATCTCAGCTCAGAAAAGATGTCTTCGACAGAGTGCGAGGTTGGCCTTCGTTGGGCCTCGGGGGGGAACGGGTCCTCTTGCTCCTGGCTAATGGCGCTAGCTTTTTCTGAAGCTAGCTGCTTCTTGGAGGCTTTTTCCGTCGCTAGTGCTCGAGTCCGGGTAAAAATGTCACCTGTAGTGTCGCCTTTTGTAGCCGCCATGACTTTTTGACTAAAGCTAAATGAGTTTAAACTTGAAGTGGAGGTAAGATTAGGAATTGGAAACTACTTGTGCGGAGCTCCTAGTTCATGCGGCCATCTCGTTCAGGGGTCACGTGATCCCCCCCCCTTGTTGATTTTTAACCAGATAAAGAATTCTCCTGTTTTAAATTAGCATTAGCATTCCCCCTGAGTCTCTGCCCTGTTTGATTCCTTTTAATTTAGTGGATGGTATGATTATCTCCCTATAACCTAGTGGACAGCCAGTGGAAACATCACCTCTGTACCATGTTTCCTGTAGTACTACAATATCAACATCATCAATTTATTTCAGGAAGTCTGGGTTTCTGCTCTTTATCCCAAAAGCAGAGGACTTCAATCCTTGTAAATTCCAACATGCAACGTAAAAGGATTTCATAACTTTTTTTCTTTACCTTCAAAATGAGACAAACACTCACAATCCAACAAGAACTATTAAAATAGGATTTTTCAATTAAAGTAAACTCTTATTTTGCAAATGTGATTTGTTTATCATTTAAGATAGAACTCGTGTCATGCCACTTGAGTGGATGTAGTGTGAGGATGGTGGAGTTCTTGTGCTCATCTTACCATGACTCTCGGCCTATCACATGTGAGCATAGTAGACTCAGCATTTGTTTAATGTCACTCATTTGGTTGGTGGGGGCTGGGCCAGTTTCTCCTCT
Source organism: Salvelinus alpinus (assembly GCF_045679555.1). Classification (NCBI taxonomy): domain Eukaryota; kingdom Metazoa; phylum Chordata; class Actinopteri; order Salmoniformes; family Salmonidae; genus Salvelinus; species Salvelinus alpinus. The sequence goes on along the minus strand of NC_092120.1, from coordinate 1,332,158 downwards.
CTCTGTCGCTCCCTCTTCCACTTCACCCCCCCCCCCCCCCCCCATCCTCTCTGAACTGTCTGCCTTCTACCCTTGCCATTCCTCTCCTGTCTGGCCCTGTCTTCTGAAAAGCCCTGCCACCATATTCCGTCTTGGCTTTCTGCTACTCTCCAAAGTTAATTCCCTTGATACATTCATTATCCATTATAGAAATCATTTTTAATCACATTTTTAACATGCAGATTTATGTACATATTCAGGAGGTTGAGGAACACAACGGCCAAATTAATATAAAAGTCATTATGATGACAATGGCCTGAATTAATGAGTATTATCTCTGACAACTAGAAAATTTAAGATAATGGCTTATCATAGAGAATTAGTATTTATGACCGAGAGGGTGTGAAACTTTGATAAGCCAATTGAATGGCCTGCCTTAGTGAGATGTCTGAGTTCTGTGAGTGTCCCTTTGGGCTTAAACACACACTCTGCAGCTCCCTTTTTAGATGACACTTTGCTCCGATATGCTGTTTGCATGTGTGTGTTTGCACGCGCGCGCGTGTGTGTGGTGGGGGTTCACAAGGTTAGAGAGCTCATTTAGGGTCCCTTTGAGGCGATTGTGTGTTTGTCCCCTGGTCCCTCACTTCTCTCTTCTACACAGTCACCTCTGACCCCAGCCTCTCTCCTCTCTCCCCTCCCCCCCAGGCGAATTCCAATGCTCCCTCTTTAGCGTAGATCCCTACTTGACCCCCCCTCCCCCTGTTTTACTCCTCTCTCTCCCTCCCTATATCTGTCTCTCTTTCTTCCTCTATCTCTTTCTCTCCTTTCCTCCGTCTGCCTTTCTACAGCCTCCCTTTCACTCTCTTGTTCCGTCTTACAGAAAGGGGTTCTGTCTTTGTCCTTGTAACCATGAAGCACTGTTCGTGTATCTTATCCTCTGAATGGCTAGATAAACATGTCTGTCCTTCAGAGTCATTGCCCCACTGTTCCTGTGTGTGTGTGTGTGGGCGCCCCTGTCTGTCAGGTGAAGAAGGTCGAGGAAGAGCTTGAATTCAGTCCAAACTTTGTCTGCTTTCAAATCCTCTCTTTCCCATTTTTATCTCTGCCTCTAATATACTAGAACTCACTAGGACCACCTTCATAGTATTCTACTCTGCACAATCTCTGCAAATGGTAATGCAGCCAATCATTTCCTGAGCCAATTTAAATGCATTTCCCCTCATTCAAATCACCTTGTATGTACATAGCATCAGTAGAGGCAATAAACAGAGCATTCGGGAGGTATTCAGACCCCTTGACTTTCTCCACATCTTGTTACGTTACAGCCTTTTTCTAAAATTGATTAAATAAAAAATGTCCTCATCAATCTACACACAATACCCCATAATGACAAAGTGAAAACAGTTTTTTAAAATGTTTGCAATTGTATTTAAAATAAGTATTCAGAGCCTTTGCTATGAGACTCCAAATTGAGCTCAGGCGCATCCTGTTTCCATTGATCATCCTTGAGATGTTTCTACAACTTGATTGGAGTCAACCTGTGGTAAATTCAATTGATTGGACACACCTGTCTTTATAAGGTCCCACAAAAACCAAACCATGAGGCCGAAGGAATTGTCCATAGAGCTCCAACACAAGAACACAGCGGCCTCCATCATTCTTAAATAGAAGAAGTTTGAAACCACCAAGACTCTTCCTAGAGCTGGCCGCCCGGCCAAACTGAGCAATCGGGGGAGAAGGGCCTTAGTCAGGGAGGTGACCAAGAACCCGATGGTCACTCTGACAGAGCTCCAGAGATCTTCTGTGGAGATGGGAGAACCTTCCACAGAAGGACAACCATCTCTGCAGCACTTCAGCAATCAGGCCTTTACAGAGAGATCCTTGATGAAAACCTGCTCCAGAGCGCTCAGGATCTCAGATTGGGGAGATGGTTCACCTTCCAACAGGACAGCGACCCTAAGTACACAGCAAAGACAACGCAGGAGTGGCTTCGGGACAAGTCTCTGAATGTCCTTGAGTGGCCCAGCAGGAGCCCGAACTTGAAACCGATCGAACATCTCTGGAGAGACCTGAAAATAGCTGTGCAGCGACACTCCCCATCCAACCTGACAGAGCTTGAGAGGATCTGCAGAGAAGAATGGGAGAATCTCCCCAAATACAAATACAAAATAGCTTCCAATACTCTACTCAGCAAACTGGATGCAGTTTATCACAGTGCCATCCGTTTTGTTACTAAAGCACCTTATACCACCCACCACTGCGACCTGTATGCTCTAGTCGGCTGGCCCTCGCTACATGTTCGTCGTCAGACCCACTGGCTCCAGGTCATCTACAAGGCTATGCTAGGTAAAGCGCCGCCTTATCTCAGTTCACTGGTCATGATGGCAACACCCACCCGTAGCACGCGCTCCAGCAGGTGTATCTCACTGATCATCCCTAAAGCCAAAACCTCATTTGGCCGCCTTTCCTTCCAGTTCTCTGCTGCCTGCGACTGAAACGAATTGCAAAAATCTCTGAAGTTGGAGACTTATCTCCCTCAACAACTTTAAACATCTGCTATCTGAGCAGCTAACCGATCGCTGCAGCTGTACATAGTCCATCGGTATACCCAATTTACCTACCTCATCCCCATACTGTTTTTATTTATTTACTTTTCTGCTCTATTGCACACCAGTATCTCTACTTGCACATGATCATCTGATGATTTATCACCCCAGTGTTAATGCTAAATTGTAATTATTCGCTCCTATGGCCTATTTATTGCCTACCTCCTCATGCCTTTTGCACACATTGTATATAGATTCTCTTTTTTTCTTTCTTTTTTCTCCTACTATGTTATTGACTTGTTTGTTTACTCCATGTGTAACTCTGTGTTGTTGTCTGTTCACACTGCTATGCTTTATCTTGGCCAGGTCGCAGTTTGCAAATGAGAACTTGTTCTCAACTAGCCTACCTGGTTAAATAAAGGTGAAATAAAATAAATAAATAAAAATACACGTGTGCCAAGCTTGTAGCGTCATACCCAAGAAGACTCGAGGCTGTAATCGCTGCCAAAGGTGCTTCAACAAAGTACTGAGTAAAGGGTCTGAATACTTATGTAAATGTCATATTTCAGTTTTTATTTTTTAATACATTTGCAAAAAAATCGAAAAACCTGTTTTTGCTTTGTCATTATGGGGTATTGTTTGTAGATTGATGAGTAGGAATTATTTTTATTTAATACATTTTAGAATAAGGCTGTAACAACAAAATGTGGGAAAAGTCAAGGGGTCTGACTACTTTCTGAACACACTGTACATATAATGATATATGGAAATCACTGTCATGTTTTAATGCTACATTTAATGTCATTCATAAGATCCCTCCGATCCTTCACGTGTCTGTAGGCCTATGTAGCAATAGTAATAGTCTTGTATTTAATGATATATCGAAACCATTGTCATCTTAAAATGGCAGTTTAATCTATTCCACAAGACCCCTCAGATCCATGGTAACGGCCTTGTATTGGGTGACATATGGCAATCATAGGAATCGTCACTGCAGGGCAGTTTTGACCATTGACACCAATCATAAGCCCCTCACTGTTCCCCACATTACCAGCAAGCCAAACGACAGGCATCCATCTTAGATCTTACAGTGGAGCTTTTGGAATGGTCTGACTCTCCCAGTGGTTGGTATACCAACATTACGCTAACATTATGCGTATGCCTGCAGGCCCTGGGCCAGTGCAGTAATGAAGAGAGGGTCATGGTTGCCTGCCTCATGATGTATAAATTGTTCATGTGCCCAGCGTCTCTCTCCCCTCCATCAGACTATTACAGCTGAGACCAGTGTTCCCTGCTACTGTACTGCTACTGCTCTGCTCTGTTCTTACCAGCCTCGCTAGGACACTGGAATCTCATGAATACAAATGCTGTTAAATGGCAGCCCCCTAGACATTACCTGTGTGTGTGTCTGTGTGTATAAATATATATACAGTGGGGAGAACAAGTATTTGATACACTGCCGATTTTGCAGGTTTTCCTACTTACAAAGCATGTCGAGGTCTGCATGCAAGCAGACACTTCTATTTTCATTCTAACAATAGAAATAAACACATTGCCAAAGTGCTTAATATAATAATCATGTATAATTTCACAATAGTTTGGACAGACATGCAGGACTAGATGCAGAAATATCTGTTTATCCTTGTGATTGCATTTCTCTACATTGTCTGATGGCAGCGTCCTTTCTGGCCCTGTGAGTGTCAGGCACTTCTAAATCTATGAGTCAGTCAATGTCTGCCTCCAGTCCCATCGCTCTCTGTGGTTCAAGGCCAACGGCTGGGGTTTAATCAGGTGAAACGTGTAAGGGCAATTAGGAGCACACTGTGTCAATGTGTCAGTGTCTGCCTGTGTGTGTTGCAGGGAGTGTGTGTGTGTGTGGGATATCCTACCACAGACAACAGATAAACATGTTCTGCCTCATTGCAACCACACACTTCTCCTTTAACCGTAACTATAATAAGGTCAAATAGAACCAGATGCAGCTCATTCCACCTCTCCCATTAAATCATCTAGCAGTGTCAGTGTCACGTACGTCGTAGTGAGGAGACCAAGGCGCAGCGTGATTAGAATACATTCTTCCTTTTAATAATGAAGAACACTTAACAAACAATACAAAATAACAAAACGAACGTGACCACTATAACACTGAGTGCAAACATGCAACATCACATAAACATACCCTAGACAAGACAAAAACACACATACCACCCTCGTCACACCCTGACCTAACCAAAATAATAAAGAAAACAAAGATAACTAAGGTCAGGGCGTGACAGTCAGACTGTATCTGCCCATATGTGTGTGTGTGCTTTACAATATCACAACATAAATATAAATGAAAAAAATAAATATTCACACTCCTGCTTTGCTTTTGACCCATGGGTAAGCCCTATATACAGTCCATTCGAAAAGTATTCAGACTCCTTGAATTTTTCCACATTTTGTTACGTTACAACCGTATTCTAAAATGTATTAAATCATTTTTCCCCCTCATCAATCTACCTACAATACCCCATAATGACAACGCAAAAACAGGTCTCCCAGTCCCTGATGCTGAAAAACATCCCCACAGCATGATGCTGCCACCACCATGCTTCACCGTAGGGATGGTGCCAGGTTTCCTCCCAACTTTACCCTTGGCATTCAGAACAAAGAGTTCAATCTTGGTTTCATCAGACCAGAGAATCTTGTTTCTCATGGTCTGAGAGTCTTTAGGTGCCTTTTAGCAAACTCCAAGCAGGCTGTCATGTGCCTTTTACTGAGGAGTGGCTTCCGTCTGGCCACTCTACCATAAAAGCCTGATTGGTGGAGTGCTGCAGAGATGCTTGGAAGGTTCTCCCATTTTCACAGAAGAACTGTCGGGGTAGGTTCCTTGTTCCTTGTCAATCATTTGCTTATTGGTGAAATCAGCAATCATACAATATCTTTAAGTAAATCAATTAAACCTTTATTAATGCAATTGCAGACAGAAGTTGACAACGGCAACATAGCACGCATGTTTCCGAGTAAGTTCTGCCAAATAGGAAAGGGTCCTAGTTGCTTTATTATGCTTGCAGTCAACCCCTAGTGATGTAACTGCCTACGTCATCACCTTCTACTCATGAGACCAAGCCCATGCATATACAGTTATACAAACAATAGTTCCAGCTTTATAGTGGTATGTCTGACTAGTCTCTTATCTCTTTCACTCCCCTGCAGGGGTCTGTGTCTATGTATCTCTTTTAGCCGTGAGGCGCTTTCTCACAGACACCCTGTTTTGACTGCAATAACTCACACATCTCTCAGACCATTTCTTTATAAGAGGCAGAGACTAGAAAAGAAATGTGGAACAGTATTAAAACTTATAATGCCTATATATATAGTTAATCTGTGGTCCAGGACCCTATAAATGTAGTGAGGGAGGGTCTTATAGCCCTCCCCTTCTATTAATAAAACATAAGCATAATCAATTATTATAATACATCAATCATTTGGTGCAGCCCCCTATCATGACCCCAAGGTGAATCCCATCAGAACTCTAGAGCTATGTCAGAGTGACCATCGGGTTCTTGGTGACCTCCCTGACTAAGGCCCTTCTCCCCCAATTGCTCAGTTTGGCCGGGCGGCCAGCTCTAGGAAGTGTCTTGGTGGTTCCAAACTTCTTCCATTTAAGAATGATGGATGCCACTGTGTTCTTGGGGACCTTCAATGCTGCAGAAAGTTTTTGGTACCCTTCCCCAGATCTGTGCCTCGGCACAAACCTGTCTCGGAGCTCTACGGACAATTCCTTTGACCTCATGGCTTGGTTTTTGCTCTGACATCCACTGTGGGACCTTATATAGACAGGTGTTTGCCTTTCCAAATCATGTCAAATCATTTGAATTGACCACAGGTGGACTCCAATCAAGTTGTAGAACATCTCAAGGGTGATCAATGGAAACAGGATGCACCTGAGCACAATTTTGAGTGTCATAGCAAAAGGTCTGAATACTTATGTAAATATGGTATTTCAGTTTTTTATTTTTAAGACGTTTGCAAAAAATTCAAAAAATCTGTTTTCGCTTTGTCATTATGGGGTATTGTGTGTAGATTGCTGAGGAAGATTTTTTTATTTAATCCATTTTAGAATAAGGCTGTAACAAAATGTCAAGGGGTCTGAATACTTTCCGAAGACACTGTAAGACATCTAACAGCGTTTGTTTCCAGCGTTTTACTATATGTTACATTTGAGTCATATAGCAGACACTCTTATCCAGAACGACTTACAGGAGCGATAAGTGTTGTGCCTTGCTCAAGGGCACATGGACCAGATTTTTCACCTAGTCGGCTTGGGTATTCGAACCAGCGACATTTCGGTTACTGGCCCAATGCTCTAACCGCTAGGCTACCTGCTGCACAGACGCCATAATGGGACAGATGAAATGTTGAGATCTCTATACATATTATGCACCTTGCATTGATGACACAGTATTCTGCTAACAGGACCCTTGTTAGACTGGCCCACTTCATTTCTAGCCCGTATATAAAGAGTTTCTCCATTCTGACATGTCTTTGTCCCTCCCTACCTTCTCTCTCGACTATCTCTGACCCCTCTCTCTCTTTCTTCTAACGCGACCCCCACTCTCTCCCTCTTTCTCTCCCTCTTTCTCTATACTCAGCTGGTGGGCCAGCCAGGAGGCATGGCGTGCGTTAGAAGAGCGTAATCTGTTCTTTCTCTCTTCAATTTCCATTTCAATCCCTCGTTCACAGCTGGAACCAGGGTGCTTTGCATGCAGATGAGCCGAGGAGTTGACTCTCTTGGAAAGCAGAAGCAGACACAAGGAGGGGCACGAGATGAAGAGGAGGATGAAGAGAAAGACGAGGAGGAGAGGGTGAGTGGCAGGGCCAATGAAAGACAGGGAGATTATGTCAGTGTTTAAATTTACTCAATGCTCATTGATTACAATATTTTCCCTCTACAAAGAGGATTTGGTTCCATGGTTCCCGCCACACAGATTGAGATGTACTGTAAGGTCTATACAGTGTGGCTGCAGTCATCAGTGCCTTGTCATCACAGATACTGACAGTGATGATTAATGACCACGGGTTCATGTGTCAGGGCATGACATAACAGCCAGGCCACTGTTGATGACAGTGAGGAAGTGAGTGAGACATGAGTGGTGTTTGGGGTGAATGGGGTGGTGTATGCGGGTGGTTTGAGGTGACTTGGAGCACAGAGAGTTGGACTGTTACTGGATCTATTATCGGAATCTATAGGACACACACAGCCAACCACAGACTATAGCTTCACTCACTCACACACACACACACACACACACACACACACACACACACACACACACACACACACACACACACACACACACACACACACACACACACACACACACACACACACACACACACACACACACACACACACACACACACACACACACACACACACACACACACACACACACACACACGCAAGCGGCACAGCAGACACTCAGGTTTCAGTTGTAGCCTGTACCTAGACATACCATCTGCTGTCAGTTGATTATAATAACATGTATTGATTTGGACCTTCAACACCAGAAGTGTACGTAACCCTGTCCTAAAGAGGGGGGGACCCTCTTTAGGACAGGGTCACCCCCTCTTTAGGACAGGGTAACTTCTGGTGTTGACAGTCCAAATCAATACATGTTATTATAATCAACTGACAGCAGATGGTATGTCTAGGCACAGGCGAGGAGGCAGAAGTTGGGACGGAAGTCTAGAAGTGTGTATGTGCGTGTGTGTGTGTGTCTCAGTGTGCATGTGTGTCTGGGCCAATCTGTCTCAGGGGAGGCCCAGCCTGGGCCCCTCTCATGAGGGTTACTTCAATAGAGATGTGACGGAGCAGGCTTCACTAGACACACACAGATGGGCCCCACTCAAGATACAGTATGCACGCGCACACACAGGTGCACAAACACTAGACAGACTGAACATTAGGGAAACAAGGAGGCAGCTAAAGAATGCACATGATCAGATAGAGTTGAGGCACTCTGAGCACGAGGCAGATACCATAGTAGACCTACAGCGCAGCACTTAGCTACTCAGGAATACACTGCACAGGCAGAGCTGACAGGTAGCCATTCATTCCAGGGAATATTCTGATCGTTGTCAGAGGAACTGGTTTGCATCAACAACTATAAACATTATTCTTGTTATCTATGAGATTTATATACTGGTAACTTGACTAAATAACATTATCTCTGTTTGATGGCTGTTCAGTAGAATGTGAATATCTACCAAAGGTCATATCAGGTTACAGTAAACATGAACTAGTAAACATTATTAATAATAACTATTTTGCCAATAATATGTATACAGTACCTGTCTGATTTAATTAGGAGATATTCATGTTTTCCCTGGAGAGACATGAAACTGGCCAATGTAAGTCCAACATTTTATTTCTGTGATTCTTGTAGAGTTTGCCTGTTATTATTCTTTAACATGATTTATGTATTTCATATTCTTAGCCTGAGGGTAGAGTGCAGAAGCGAAGCAGGATTTGGATTGGTGCAGTCGCGATAAAGGTCCAAACTGTCCCGGAGGCGTGTAAGATATTGTACGTAGGCAGAAAGTCAAACACATGTAGAGAGAAAGTAAGGTTTGGAGGCGAGAATATATTCTAATTAATTTTCCACAAAAAATATACATTTTTATAGAAGGAGTGTTAAAATAGCTGGACGAAAGCCAAGTTATTCACTTTGCTGGTTTGAGGGCTCAACAGAGCTATCGTTATGACTGAATCATCATGGGGAGAAAAATGTAAAATGTACATTTCAAACTGTGTTTTAGATGTTGAACTTTACCCTTTTAAACTTTTCACGTTGTATCTTTTTATCGCCCTGAATAATGAGCTGTAGTAAATTATCTTATACCTCAACAGTCCCAATCACAGCTCAGATTACCGTTAGTATAGTACATCAAAACCAGAGCCTATTGTTAGTGTGCAATGTGCATGCTGAATTAAATGGACACCATCTCAACGGATCTGCCTTCATAGGTGTAATCTGCACTGATTGGTGGCCGTGTGAAGCAGAATCCTAGGTTAAGGATTATGACCTGAGCCCTCTGACCTAGAGCCTATAGTGTTCAGCCTAAACACATCTAGAGCCTATAGTGTTCAGCCTAAACACATCTAAACAGCCTAAACACAAACGACATCATAACCGCCATCGATAAAAGACATTACTGTGCAGCCGTCTTCATCGACCTGGCCAAGGCTTTCGACTCTGTCAATCACCATATTCTTATCGGCAGACTCAGTAGCCTCGGTTTTTCTAATGACTGCCTTGCCTGGTTCACCAACTACTTTGCAGACAGAGTTCAGTGTGTCAAATCGGAGGGCATGTTGTCCGGTCCTCTGGCAGTCTCTATGGGGGTACCACAGGGTTCAATTCTCGGGCCGACTCTTTTCTCTGTATACATCAATGATGTTGCTCTTGCTGCGGGCGATTCCCTGATCCACCTCTACGCAGACGACACCATTCTATATACTTCCGGCCCTTCCTTGGACACTGTGCTATCTAACCTCCAAACGAGCTTCAATGCCATACAACACTCCTTCCGTGGCCTCCAACTGCTCTTAAACGCTAGTAAAACCAAATGCATGCTTTTCAACCGTTCGCTGCCTGCACCCGCACGCCCGACTAGCATCACCACCCTGGACGGTTCCGACCTAGAATATGTGGACATCTATAAGTACCTAGGTGTCTGGCTAGACTGCAAACTCTCCTTCCAGACTCATATCAAACATCTCCAATCCAAAATCAAATCAAGAATCGGCTTTCTATTCCGCAACAAAGCCTCCTTCACTCACGCCGCCAAACTTACCCTAGTAAAACTGACTATCCTACCGATCCTCGACTTCGGCGATGTCATCTACAAAATAGCTTCCAACACTCTACTCAGCAAACTGGATGCAGCTTATCACAGTGCCATTCGTTTTGTTACTAAAGCACCTTATACGACCCACCACTGCGACCTGTATGCCCTAGTCGGCTGGCCCTCGCTACATGTTCGTCGTCAGACCCACTGGCTCCAGGTCATCTACAAGGCTATGCTAGGTAAAGTGCCGCCTTATCTCAGTTCACTGGTCACGATGGCTACACCCACCCGCAGCACGCGCTCCAGCAGGTGTATCTCACTGATCATCCCTAAAGCTAAAACCTCATTTGGACGCCTTTCCTTCCAGTTCTCTGCTGCCTGCGACTGGAACGAATTGCAAAAATCTCTGAAGTTGGAGACTTTTATCTCCCTCAACAACTTTAAAAATCTGCTATCCGAGCAGCTAACCGATCGCTGCAGCTGTACATAGTCCATCTGTAAACTACCCACCCAATTTACCTACCTCACCCCCCATACTGCTTTTATTTATTTACTTTTCTGCTCTTTTGCACACCAGTATCTCTTCTTGCACATGATCATCTGATGATTTATCACTCCAGTGTTAATCTGCTAAATTGTAATTATTCGATTTATTGCCTACCTCATGCCTTTTGCACACATTGTATATAGATTCTCTTTTTTCTACCATGTTATTGACTTGTTTATTGTTTACTCCATGTGTAACTCTGTGTTGTCTGTTCACACTGCTATGCTTTATCTTGGCCAGGTCGCAGTTGCAAATGAGAACTTGTTCTCAACTAGCCTACCTGGTTAAATAAAGGTGAAATAAAAAAATAAAAAATAAAATCTAGAGCCTATAGTGTTCAGCCTAAACACACCTAGAGCCTATAGTGTTCAGCCTAAACACACCTAGAGCCTATAGTGTTCAGCCTAAACACATCTAGACCCTATAGTGTTCAGCCTAAACACACCTAGAGCCTATAGTGTTCAGCCTAAACACACCTAGAGCCTATAGTGTTCAGCCTAAACACATCTAGAGCCTATAGTGTTCAGCCTAAACACACCTAGAGCCTATAGTGTTCAGCCTAAACACACCTAGAGCCTATAGTGTTCAGCCTAAACACACCATCCCTGTGGGAACAATAGGCCGGCTATAGAATACTGTAGTCATGCACACTCACTGTTTACTGATCCCATGTTTTTCTTTACTGTTACAGGCATAACCACAACATGACCATACAAGATGACCTACTGTATGACACCCCCATTGGACCACGGTCTGATTGTAGACCCACAGCCTGTGACTAGTAAGTAGCCCTATTGTCTTGTAACACATCCTGCTTGGCAGCCCAGTAAGCTGCTGTGGAAATGTCAGATTCCCTCCCACAGATCTACTGTCAGAGTAGGCAGCATTGTGCTGGGCATCTCACATAAAGATAGGCAGTCAGAGTGAAACTGTTTGGAACCAAAGGATCTTTGTGGAACCAAAAAGGGTTCAATATGATATGGTTAGACTTACACAAAGAGCTATTAATGGTTAACCAGCATCATCAACTCCCAACTTTCACATTCCATACCACTCTTCCTATGGGTTGACTGTTTAAACTGGCACTCAGGGGATAGAATTGACTGTATGTAAATGAGAGAAAAATATTTCAATGCTATGTGATATGTGGTTGTCTCATCGACTTTAGTGGACTGCACTTAATGTAAGTCTCAACATAAGTCTAACCATATCATATTGAACCATTTTTGGTTCCACAAAGATCCTCTGGTTCCAAATAAAATCTTTGAAAGGATGCTATTTGGAACCAAAAATGTTTTTTTTATCTGAACTGAAAGGGTTCTATCTGGAACCTTTTTTCAGAGGGTTCTCCTACAGGGACAAGTGGTTCTACATAGCACTCTTTTCTTCTGAGAGTACCTGACAGGGAGTTGGTACAGGTTGGTACAGCTGATCACGTAGTGCTCTTGTTTCAATTCTGAGCACATTAACAGTATTAGAGGGCTTCTGGTTAATGTGAGTCATAGTAGACAGTATCACTGCCTGGAAAAGAGCTGAGTGATCCTCCCTTAGGTCTGTGCCAAGACCAGAGATGAGAGAGAGGGGGGGGGGGGGGAGAGAGGAAGGGAAAGAGAGGGACTGGTGGTGAATAGATGAATAAGAAGGGAGAGGATTTTGTCAGATGTCATCTATCCTATAATACTAAAGGAAGACATAAGAATTCACCTGAGCTCATAGTCTGCTCTCTCATTTCCTCATTTCTCTTAGCCTACATATTCCTGTCTTTCCCCGAGGCTATATGTTTTTTTTATTTTATTTATCCGTTATTTTACCAGGTAAGTTGACTGAGAACACGTTCTCATTTGCAGCAACGACCTGGGGAATAGTTACAGAGGAGAGGAGGGGGATGAATAAGCCAATTGTAAACTGGGGATTATTAGGTGACCGTGATGGTTGAGGGCCAGATTGGGAATTTAGCCAGGACACCGGGGTTAACACCCCTACTCTTACGATAAGTGCCATGGGATCTTTAATGACCTCAGAGAGTCAGGACACCCGTTTAACATCCCATCCGAAAGACTGCACCCTACACAGAGCAGTGTCCCCAATCACTGCCCTGGGGCATTGGGATCTTTGTTTAGACCAGAGGAAAGAGTGCCTCCTACTGGCCCTCCAACACCACTTCCAGCAGCATCTGGTCTCCCATCCAAGGACTGACCAGGACCAACCCTGCTTAGCTTCAGAAGCAAGCCAGCAGTGGTATGCAGGGTGGTATGCTGCTGGCTAAGCAGGGATGTTAACTATCCTCTGGAATTAAAGAACCCACCACCTCTTATATCCTCTCTTCATTATTCTTTCATTTTATCCCTTCTTTCCTTTGTACTACCCCCTCTATACCCCTGTCTTTATCCCCCAGCTTTACCCTGAAGTTTCACCATCACCTAATATTCTCTCTGTGTCCTAGTATTCTGGTATCCCCAGTTTCCCTGCGGAATAGAAAGCTGTACATAAAAGGTGTCAGGTCCCATTGGTGTATAGCAGAAGCTACATAGACTATAGTATTACACAAGTTCAAACCAAAGGTGAACCACACCAGTGAGTAAGGCAGTCACCCAAGCTGACCACCTCTGTATAGTGAGGGGCTTAGAATGGGGTCAGAGAGAGGTTGTGCACCAGAATGCTATCCTCTTCTCTCCCGTCCTGCAGGAGTCCATTAGGTAATGACATAGTAAATCACTAGGTTACCTACTACTCCCCTTCACCCTGACATAAGCTCAGCTCAGCACAAGCATTTCGTAACACTCGCATTAACATCTGCTAACCATGTGTATGTGACCAATAAAATGTGATTTGATTTTAAACTACAGTCCTTACATCAGAGCCTCTAGCCTCTATCTCTGTGTCGCTGTGTCTCTGTCTCTCTGACTACTCTCCAACACGCCACAGATAACTCAGAGCGGTCAATATCTGAGATGACTAGTGTTATTGATATTACTGAGTGCAGAGTGTGGGAAAGGTACTTTCCTTCTGGCGTCATGGCCGAGAATAGAGTGTGTGTATCACTATGGTAATGACATACACCTGAGCCAAATACATTTAACTCAGTTTTTCACAAAATAGTAAAAATTCCCTGTCTTAGATCAGTTAGGATCACCACTTTATTTTAAGAATGTGAAATGTCAGAAAAATAGAATTATTTATTTCAGCTTTAATTTCTTTCATCACATTCCCAGTGGGTCAGAAGTTTACATACATTCAATTAGTATTTGGTAGCATTGCCTTTAAATTGTTTAACTTGGGTCAAATGTTTCGGGTAGCCTTCCACAAGTTTCCCACAATAAGTTGGGTGAATTTTGGCCCATTTCCTCCTGACAGAGCTGGTGTAACTGAGTCAGGTTTGTAGGCCTCCTTGCTTGCACACGCTTTTTCAGTTCTGCCCACAAATTTTCTATAAGATTGATGTCAGGGCTTTGTGATGGCCACTCCAATACCTTGACTTTGTTGTCCTTAAGCCATTTTGCGACAACTTTGGAAGTATGCTTGGGGTCATTGTCCATTTGGAAGACCCATTTGCGACCAAGCTTTAACTTCCTGACTGATGTCTTGAGATGTTGCTTCAATATATCCACATAATTTTCCTGCCTCATGATGCCATCTATTTTATGAAGTTCACCTGTCCCTCCTGCAGCAAAGCACCCCCACAACATGATGCTGCCACCCCCGTGCTTCACGGTTGGGATGATGTTCTTCGGCTTGCCTCCCCCTTTTTCCACCAAACATAATGATGGTCGTTATGGCCAAACAGTTCTATTTTTGTTTCATCAGACCAGAGGACATTTCTCCAAAAAGTACCATCTTTGTCCCCATGTGCAGTTGCAAACCGTAGTCTGGCTTTTTAATGATGGTTTTGGAGAAGTGGCTTCTTCCTTGCTGAGCGGCCTTTCAGGTTATGTCGATATAGGACTCGTTTTACTGTGGATATAGATACTTTTGTGCCTGTTTCCTCCAACCCCCTTCACAAGGTCCTTTGCTGTTGTTCTGGGATTGATTTGCACTTTTCGCACCAAAGTATGTTCATCTCTAGGAGACAGAATGTGTCTTGTGGAGGTCTCCAATTTTTTTTCTGAGGTCTTGGCTGATTTCTTTAGATTTTTCCATGATGTCAAGCAAAGAGGCACTGAGTTTGAAGGTAGGCCTTGAAATACATCCACAGGTACACCTCCAATTTACTCAAATGATGTCAATTAGCCTATCAGAAGGCTTGACACAATTTTCTGGAATTTTCCAAGCTGTTTAAAGGCACAGTCAACTTAGTGTATGTAAACTTCTGACCCACTGGAATTGTGATAGAGATAATTAATTATACGTGAAATAATCTGTCTGTAAACAATTGTTGGAAACATTACTTGTGTCATGCACAATGTAGATGTCCTTACCAACTTGCCAAAACTATAGTTTGTTAACAAGAAATGTGTGGAGTGGTTGAAAAACAAGTTTTAATGACTCCAACCTAAGTGTATGTAAACTTCCGACTTCAACTGTAGCTGTCCCATCACCCATCACGCTGTAAGTATAAACTGCTGCCAGTGTCTCTCAGTGGATCAGTGGTATAACTACACAAGTGTTGTGTGTGTGTGTGTGTGTGTGTGTGTGTGTGTGTGTGTGTGTGTGTGTGTGTGTGTGTGTGTGTGTGTGTGTGTGTGTGTGTGTGTGTGAGTGATGTGTGTGTGTAGCCTACTGTGCACATCAGATTGCAGACCCCTCCCTGTTGTTGTGTGAGTGATGTGTGTGTGTGTGTGTAGCCTACTGTGCACATCAGATTGCAGACCCCTCCCTGTTGTCGTGTGAGTGATGTGTGTGAGTGAAGCGTATCCCATCTCCACTTACACAGGGGAAAATAAATATCGGACAGCTGTTTTGGCCCAACTAGCCCTGCAATGTGTGTTAATAGGCAACTGCTCTGCGTGGAACAAGTATTACCAGTAGAAACTCCTGGTTATTTAAGTCTCCAAAGTACACACACTACTCCGTCTCGTAGTTCACCGACTTTGTATATACTTCCTAACCTCCCAGTGTATAGCGGATTGAACCAAAACCAACACCAGGTCACAGAATACACACTCAGTGAATTCAAGTTGAAATTATATTGTTTTAATCCACTTATCCCTCCATATCCATGAATTGCCTATAGGGGGTTAGTAAGCGAAATGCCTGAAGGAGATTGGATTACATGTCTAAGAATGAATGATATAAGTATCGTATACTAGTCTGCTGGGTTGTTATTGTCTGTTAGCGGGGTCAGTGATGATTCTACCCACAGTAGGCTATGCTGGGCTAGGGAGACTATTGTGTGTAGGCTATGCTGGGCTAGGGAGACTATTGTGTGTAGACTATGCTGGGCTATTGTGTGTAGGCTATGCTGGGCTAGGGAGACTATTGTGTGTAGACTATGCTGGGCTAGGGAGGCTATTGTGTGTAGACTATGCTGGGCTAGGGAGACTATTGTGTGTAGACTATGCTGGGCTATTGTGTGTAGGCTATGCTGGGCTAGGGAGACTATTGTGTGTAGACTATGCTGGGCTAGGGAGACTATTGTGTGTAGACTATGCTGGGCTAGGGAGACTATTGTGTGTAGGCTATGCTGGGCTAGGGAGACTATTGTGTGTAGGCTATGCTGGGCGAGGGAGACTATTGTGTGTAGGCTATGCTGGGCTAGGGAGGCTATTGTGTGTAGTCTATGCTGGGCTAGGGAGGCTATTGTGTGTAGACTATGCTGGGCTAGGGAGACTATTGTGTGTAGGCTATGCTGGGCTAGGGAGACTATTGTGTGTAGACTATGCTGGGCTATTGTGTGTAGGCTATGCTGGGCTAGGGAGACTATTGTGTGTAGACTATGCTGGGCTAGGGAGACTATTGTGTGTAGGCTATGCTGGGCTAGGGAGACTATTGTGTGTAGACTATGCTGGGCTAGGGAGACTATTGTGTGTAGGCTATGCTGGGCTAGGGAGGCTATTGTGTGTAGACTATGCTGGGCTAGGGAGACTATTGTGTGTAGGCTATGCTGGGCTAGGGAGACTATTGTGTGTAGACTATGCTGGGCTATTGTGTGTAGGCTATGCTGGGCTAGGGAAACTATTGTGTGTAGACTATGCTGGGCTAGGGAGACTATTGTGTGTAGGCTATGCTGGGCTAGGGAGACTATTGTGTGTAGACTATGCTGGGCTATTGTGTGTAGGCTATGCTGGGCTAGGGAGACTATTGTGTGTAGACTATGCTGGGCTAGGGAGACTATTGTGTGTAGACTATGCTGGGCTAGGGAGACTATTGTGTATAGGCTATGCTGGGCTAGGGAGACTATTGTGTGTAGACTATGCTGGGCTAGGGAGGCTATTGTGTGTAGACTATGCTGGGCTAGGGAGGCTATTGTGTGTAGACTATGCCGGGCTAGGGAGACTATTGTGTGTAGGCTATGCTGGGCGAGGGAGACTATTGTGTGTAGGCTATGCTGGGCTAGGGAGGCTATTGTGTGTAGGCTATGCTGGGCTAGGGAGACTATTGTGTGTAGACTATGCTGGGCTAGGGAGACTATTGTGTGTAGACTATGCTGGGCTAGGGAGACTATTGTGTGTAGACTACGCTGGGCTAGGGAGACTATTGTGTGTAGACTATGCTGGGCTAGGGAGACTATTGTGTGTAGGCTATGCTGGGCTAGGGAGACTATTGTGTGTAGACTATGCTGGGCTATTGTGTGTAGGCTATGCTGGGCTATTGTGTGTAGGCTATAAGAAATTCATAATATGAACAAACTGGATATTTTCAACTATGTTTCTGAATCTTATTTTATCCACATGTGATATTAACTAACAAGGTAGTAGGCTGTGTATTATTGTTCTTATTGTTGGTTAGGAATTAAAATAAAAATATCTATATAATTATGCTATATTGTTAATATATTATCTATAATAACCTAATAATAGATGTTGAAGGATAGTGGAACAAGAAATAGTGGTTGGAGTTGGCAAGAGTTTTTACTATCCACTTCGGTGTTAATGTTGTTTTTAAAAATCTATTTTAACTTTTCAAAAACCGCCTACAACGATGTAGGCATAGTTGAATAGTCAAGCAAGTATTTTCAGGGCAGCTGAGTTGTAGCGGGAGAGAGAGAGCGAGGGAGGGGCGTGGGTCACCTTTTGTGGAAATACATCAACCAAGACTGTCACCAGCATCACATTTCTCGCTGTGAGAGAGAGGGGGAATAGCGCTCGCTTTATTGAGAGAGACGGAGAGAGAGAGAGAGAGAGAGAGGGCGAGGGAGAAACAACTCTGGACGACTGAAGACTTGCTGCTGCCACAAATACATAACGACAGAAACAGCTAAAGAAAAACAGCTAAAGACATCTGTAAAAGTTACAGATCGAGCCATGGACGGGATGGTCGCATTTGGACGCACGTCTCTCTTGTGCACCTTGCTGCTCTGCTTTTCAATGCAAGGTAAGACTTCGATTTCACGCGTCCCCGTCTAGTTTATATTAGAAAGTAAATATTGTTTTAGCCCAATGCTGCTCGTTCCTCTTGGCTGGAGGCTATACAAGTCTTCATTGCATGCACTGTTGTTTTATCTTCAACTATCGCAGTGCGTTATGTCATAGTAGGCTATGGACTGCGTATCACATTACGAAAGTGTTTGAAATGCATTAGTGGGTTATACAACTTTAATGTACCTTGTGCATGTTTTGTTTGCTTTGGCAATTTGTTATTGTCACCCGCTTTATGTGAAAACAACCTGTTCGTGAGTGCCTGACTGTGCCACAATAACAGGTGTAAATCGAGACTGAAAATCTCGGCATTTTTGTCACTAAGCTATTTTTGAATTATTAGAGAAAAAAGACTTACATGTAGGCCACCTCTTTGCTGTGCACCCCATTTTGAACGAAGTGATAAGACGGATCATGTTAAATTCGTGAGATGTTTTAGGGGTTAACCCAGACTGCACTTGCCCTCTGCTCGGCAGTGGAGTGCACTTCTGAGCGCACAACTGACTGCAGTAGCCTGTAGCTGAGCCAGAGCCTGTCTCGGCCGGGATGGCCGCTATGTCTGTGATCTATGATCAATGAGCTAGCTGTTCAGAATGCGTCTGATGGGGTGTTGTGCGCCTCCAACTATACAGAGTGTTTTTTAAATGGATTGATATATGGGCCTTTATGAATTAAATGGATTTAGGCTAGGCCTACTCACAACCTTACCGGTAGATTACATAAACCTTATGATGTATTTATAGTTTGCATTATCTGCCCCAGATTTGAGCAAAGTCTCATGCTTTCAAACGCTATCATTTAGTTTTTCCACTCCACTGTTTTCTTGTCTCTTATGGATAAAAAGGTTACAAGGCTACATACACCTTGAGTTATATAAATAACGGGTGCTGTAGGCTATTTGGCCTTGTAGGGTGGGGTGTGCCCATTTGGCCAAGCCTCTCTCTCTCTCTACTTATCTATTGCTCTCCCTCACCACTGCCTCTCACTCATCATCTTTTTTTTGCTGTTATCTCTCTCTCTATCTGCAACTTTCTGTCTCTCTTTTTTTTCTACATCAAAATCCCCCTCTGTCTCCCCAATCTGAATCTCTGCCTCTCTGAGTTTACTTGGCTGGTGTTCAGCAACACCCCTCCCTCTATCTACACCCATCTCTCATTTTCTCTGCATCCCTCCCTCTCTCGTGCTCCATTCCTCCCTCTCTCGTGCTCCATTCCTCCCTCTCTCGTGCTCCATCCCTCCCTCTCTCCAGCTCCATCCCTCCCTCTCTCCAGCTCCATCCCTCCCTCTCTCCAGCTCCATCCCTCCCTCTCTCCAGCTCCATCCCTTTTTCCCTTAAACCTCTACCACACCGTTCTCAGATCTCCAATTCCACTACCCTGTCCTCTCCACCCCTGCTCCTCCTCCCTCCATCCACTCTTCACCTTGTCTTTGAGACAGTTGTTCTCCGGGCTGTGTGGCTGTGTGTATATGAGCCCAGTCCTTCATGAGGCCACTGTGTAGACTGTGTGTCTGAGACTAAACAGGTGTCTGTACTAAAAGCCAAAGCCAGCTAATGGAAGGCCTGGTACCTCACGTAGGAGGCTGGATACAGCAGTGGGTGGTGCCTTGATTGTAGCTAAATGAGCTCCTGTTCTTAGCTCTTCCAGTCCCCACCCCTGGCCCTTTAGTCTGTACATAGGACATTATGAAACACTGTAGTCCCCGCCTCCACGGCAACCAGTCCAGGTCAAGGACACTCCTGCAGTGGCTGAATAGAACAGCACTCCCATAAACTTTAGTGCAGTACGCCTCTCTCTCACTGTAAAAGGGTACAAGACCGCTCCCTCTCCTACCTCTTCTATCTTCCCCTCTTCTCACCTCCAACCCGTCCCTCTCTCTCCCTCCCTCCCCCTGGCTCGTTTGTCTAATAATAGCAGGTTTCTCTGTGGGATACTGTCACACACACGCACACACACACACACACACACACACATATCCTGACTCACCACACAACTATAACACGTAACACACACTCACCACAAAACTATTCCACGGTGCACCAAAAAGGACCACAGGACACATAACACCGCACACATAACACCCCCCTGTGGGAGTGTGTGTGACACAAATATGCGGTGCATGACATCCAGACCGTCCCAGGGTGCTTTGCATGCCTGTACCGATGGCGGCGCAATTGACCTGTGACCGGTTGAACCGGTTGAACGTTTAGATAAACGTTGGTGGCTTTTGTTGGTAGAAAGGTGCTTTTTCTGCTTTCACTTCCTAAAAGTGTTCGCTGGCTGTACTGTCTCGGTCTTGCTCTCTTGTGGTGAGAGGGGGTGGGGTTGGGTGAGGAAGTGTGAGGGGGGTCACTAAGGAGGGTGGGGTCAGGTGAGGAAGGATGGGGGGGTCACTGAGAAGGGTGGGGTCAGGTGAGGAAGGGTACGGGGGGGTCATTGAGAAGGGTGGGGTCAGGTGAGGAAGGGTACGGGGGGGTCATTGAGAAGGGTGGGGTCAGGTGAGGAAGGGTACGGGGGGGTCACTGAGAAGGGGAGGGTCAGGTGAGGAAGGGTATGGGGGGGTCACTGAGAAGGGTGGGGTCAGGTGTGGAAGGGTACGGGGGGGTCACTGAGAAGGGTGGGGTCAGGTGAGGAAGGGTATGGGGGGGTCACTGAGAAGGGTGGGGTCAGGTGAGGAAGGGTACGGGGGGGTCACTGAGAAGGGGGGGGTCAGGTGAGGAAGGGTACGGGGGGGGTCACTGAGAAGGGTGGGGTCAGGTGAGGAAGGGTATGGGGGGGTCACTGAGAAGGGTGGGGTCAGGTGAGGAAGGGTATGGGGGGGTCACTGAGAAGGGTGGGGTCAGGTGAGGAAGGGTATGGGGGGGTCACTGAGAAGGGTGGGGTCAGGTGAGGAAGGGTACGGGAGGGTCACTGAGAAGGGTGGGGTCAGGTGAGGAAGGGTACGGGGGGGGGTCACTGAGAAGGGTGGGGTCAGGTGAGGAAGGGTACGGGGGGGGTCACTGAGAAGGGTGGGGTCAGGTGAGGAAGGGTACGGGGGGGGTCACTGAGAAGGGGGGGGTCAGGTGAGGAAGGGTACGGGGGGGGTCACTGAGAAGGGGGGGGTCAGGTGAGGAAGGGTACGGGGGGGGGTCACTGAGAAGGATGGGGTCAGGTGAGGAAGGGTACGGGGGGGGGGTCACTGAGAAGGGGGGGTCAGGTGAGGAAGGGTATGGGGGGGTCACTGAGAAGGGTGGCAGAGAGAATTGCTGAGACAGGCCGTCAGCTGAGTTCAAGGTGCTGTAGGAAACACTGAGCTTCCACCCTTTGTCTATCAACTCCTTAATTCCCCCAGTCATTTCCCGGTCGACAACAAACCCCCCCCCCCCCCCCCCCAAGATCCCTATAGATTCCTCTTATTGTGCAACAGCTCTAAACAATGATAGCTAGACCCACCCTGAGTGACAGGTCGATAGGGGAGCTGGTGTCATTTAACCTGGGGGTGTACAGATGTAGGATCTTCTTTTGTTGCTGAGAATTTTCAGGAAATGTAAACTCGTAGTGTGTTTGAGTTTTAAAAGGGCTTCTAAAGTGTGTCATTTCTACTCTGAAATGTCACACTTCATTTGCGCTAACAAATAATATATCAAACCATACAAAAATGTTCATTAATTAGAATCCACATAAGAATTCACATTTCCTGTTGCTGCAGGATTGTTTTCCTGCTGTAGCAAACTGGCTCAAATTAAGATCCTACCTTTGTAGGTGTAGGAGCACTGGGACTGCTATTAGTGTGGGTGATTCATGCTGCTCAACTGGGTTTGGGTTAGAGGTAGATAGATGGAGCTGAACTCTGAGGTCCTATAGTAATGAGTGGTATTCCTATGGACAGGTTGGGGCTCGCCCTGTCCTGAGTGTCTGTGCATTCAAACATTGTTTCTCTGGCAGAGAGGGGCTGCCTCTTGCCGACACCCCTCATCACAACACACTGGTGCTAATCCAAAAACACACAACACTTTACATTATTGGGCCCCATTCACCACCAAGACACCGTACTACACCGGTTGAGCTGTGGTCCATTCATACATCCACCGCATTTCAGTGGTTTGGCAGCTTTCCTTTCATGTGATATATGCCACTGTAGTGGTTACTCTCTGCTGGGTTCATGTAGACCACATTGGAACAATTAAGCTTCCTGCATAAATCCTCATGATAGTGGATGAGCGTTACTGTGGACGGGGTTTAAGTCGTCCTAACCTTTTCAAATCCAAACTAGTGCTCTTTCTTATCTCTCTGTGGTTTGTTCTCTGTGGAACCCCATGGTGGGAGAAATTCTAACAGCCCAGTTGGTGAATTGGCAGCAGGCAGGCAGGCAACGGTGGGCATCTGGGTATGAAATGACAGGTTTCACGTGGTTAATCCTAGTTTGAAGTCAGTTAGCGGAGGATGTGGTTCACAGAAACACTCCTCAGAGCTTTTCATCCTAATATCATCAAAGGTCTTCAAAAAGAGCAGCTAAAGCCATGATTAGAATGCTGAGATGCGCGCGCACACACACACACACACACACACACACACACACACACACACACACACACACACACACACACACACACACACACACACACACACACACACACACACAGGTACTCATACATAAACACATGCTTTATTAGTTAGGATTAACTTGGTCACTGTTCTAATTTCTCTCTTACCCTATCTCCTGTCTGTCTCTGTCTCATCCTCCCTTCTTCTCCTCCCTCACTATAGCTCACCCTTTTGTTTTGGGTAATGGTGGCTCACTGGAGGGAGTTGTTGATGTGTATTGATGTTTGTGGTGATTTACTGTGTTGTGTTTACTCTGTTTGGAGCTACTGCTTTTGTGTACAGCCCAGAGAGGATACTGGGAGGAAGGTCCTGCTGTGATGTGTGCGTTGGATAGGGTGCTGAGAGATTGGGGAGATAGAGAGGGAGATGGGGAGAGATTGGGGAGAGAGGGAGATAGTGAGAGATTGTGGAGAGAGGAAGATAGTGAGAGATATGGAGAGAGATTGGGGAGGGAGGGAGATAGTGAGAGATATGGAGAGAGATTGGGGAGATAGTGAGAGATATGGAGAGAGATTGGGGAGGGAGGGAGAGATATGGAGAGAGGAAGCTGACTACTAGTGCCTTTGATTTCTCCATGGTTGCTGCTTCAAGGCTGTCTTGTCATTAGTGGCTTCATGGGGTTTCGAGGGGAGGAAGCAAACAGAGAGGGAGAGAGGATGAGATCAAGGGATGGGACGAGTGGTGATTACAGCTGACTATTGTGTTACTGCAGTTCCCGATTGTTTTGTCGTCTCAAGTGAGGAAGATGATAAAGATGATGATGATAGTGAAGAGAGGTGGCCGGGGGGGTCGTAGGTCATTTCAAGTGCAGCCTTGAAAGGAGAAGGAATGGGGGTTGGGGGGCTGTATTGCAAGAAACATTTAAAATTCAAAAGCTATTCGGGGAGACAAGGTTAGGTGCTGCCGATGCATTTAGTGGGAGTGCAGTAGAAACATGCTGCGCCAAAGAGCCTTCATTCAGGATCCATGGGGCTTTTTAGGTATTCAGCACACACAGAGAGGAGGGTTTGGCTATTAGAGCTACATATAAATATGTGTCAGGCAGAGTGGGAGAGAGAGGAAGGATCATGGCCTACATATTCCATCTATTGCACGCTACAACATGGCAACCCCCACTCGTGTTTCTTGGTCAGCAGTTGCTCCTGGTTTGTCCAGACTGAAAGAGGGAGATATACACACACACACACACACACACACATACAGTATATACACACACACACACACACAGTATATACACACACGCACATGCGAAAAGTCAGAATTCAGGAATACCAATTAGGAAGTCCGTGGAAAACCCCCGTGATCTGCAGGCCGGATCAGTTTACTGGCAGCCAAGAAACCCAAACCCTAACCCCTCTGGATGTCCCCCGTCTCCCCTGTCTGTCTGCCTGTTCTGAGCTGAGTCTTAGGTCCTGCGGGAGCTTCTCAAGCTGTTGCTTCTCAGACGTCAACAGTTGCCTCAACAGCAGTTGTAGAACCCTTCTCAAACATGACCCCCTCTCCTCTCCCGCCCTGTGTCCTTTCACACCATGCAGCATGCTACAGGCTGAGGACGGAACTAGAGGAAGGCTGCATAGACAGTGTTTACATTTACATTTACATTTAAGTCATTTAGCAGACGCTCTTATCCAGAGCGACGTGTTAGTGGACCTTGTGTGTTTTGAACGTTTCAGGACTCACATTAGAGTTGTGTTTGGGAGTGGGCCTTAAATAGTAGACTACGGCGGAGCAGGAGGAGAGGTGGAACAGGAGGAGAGTACTGTACTGTACTGTATACATATGTTTTTGTCACTCTGTGTGTGTGTGTGTGTGTGTGTCTGTCCATATTTCCTAAGTCTGAGTTAAGGTCTCTCTCTGTGAGAAAGGGAGCTTCCCTGTGCATTAGCTGAGAGTGAAGTTAGTGTAACATCAGGAAACAGATCGTATGTCCACTACAGGGCCAGGCTCGTCATGTGACTGCCCGCAGGAAACCCACTGTCTTTGTTTGTTGGAGATGTAGCTTACCTCCGCTCCTCTCCCAGGAGTACCACAGCTCCATAGCCCCCTTCTCTCTCCACCATGGCCAATAAAGCCTGTGTGAACTTGACTTTAACAGAGACAGACAGTGGTGGGATAGAGTTACAGAAGTTACAGAGGAAACACAGTTAATATCCTCCTCAAGTCACAGCGTGTTCTCTACCTCTCTACCTCTCTACCTCTCTACCTCTCTACCTCTCTACCTCTCTACCTCTCTACCTCTCTACCTCTCTACCTCTCCACCTCTCCACCACCTCTCTACCTCTCTACCTCTCTACCTCTCTACCTCTCTCACCTCTCTACCTCTCTTACCTCTCTTACCTCTCTACCTCTCTACCTCTCTACCTCTCTACCTCTCTACCTCTCTACCTCTCTACCTCTCTCACCTCTCTACCTCTCTACCTCTCTCTACCTCTCTACCTCTCTACCTCTCTACCTCTCTACCTCTCTACCTCTCTACCTCTCTACCTCTCACCTCTCACCTCTCACCTCTCACCTCTCTACCTCTCTACCTCTCTACCTCTCTCACCTCTCTACCTCTCTACCTCTCTACCTCTCTCACCTCTCTACCTCTCTACCTCTCTACCTCTCTACCTCTCTCACCTCTCTCACCTCTCTACCTCTCTACCTCTCTACCTCTTTCACCTCTCTACCTCTCTACCTCTCTACCTCTCTCACCTCCTCAACCTCTCTCACCTCTCTACCTCTCTCACCTCCTCAACCTCTCTCACCTCTCTACCTCTCTCACCTCCTCAACCTCTCTCACCTCTCTACCTCTCTCACCTCCTCAACCTCTCTCACCTCTCTACCTCTCTACCTCTCTACCTCTCTACCTCTCTACCTCTCCACCTCTCCACCTCTCCACCTCTCCACCTCTCCACCTCTCTACCTCTCTACCTCTCTACCTCTCTACCTCTCCACCTCTCCACCTCTCTACCTCTCTACCTCTCTACCTCTCTACCTCTCTACCTCTCTACCTCTCTACCTCTCTACCTCTCTACCTCTCTACCTCTCTACCTCTCTACCTCTCTCACCTCTCTACCTCTCTCACCTCTCTACCTCTCTACCTCTCTACCTCTCTCACCTCTCTCACCTCTCTACCTCTCTACCTCTCACCTCTCTACCTCTCTACCTCTCTACCTCTCTCACCTCTCTACCTCTCTACCTCTCTACCTCTCTACCTCTCTACCTCTCTACCTCTCTACCTCTCTACCTCTCTCACCTCTCTACCTCTCTCACCTCTCTACCTCTCTCACCTCTCTACCTCTCTCACCTCTCTACCTCTCTCACCTCTCTACCTCTCTACCTCTCTCACCTCTCTACCTCTCTACCTCTCTACCTCTCTACCTCTCTACCTCTCTACCTCTCTCACCTCTCTCACCTCTCTACCTCTCTACCTCTCTACCTCTCTACCTCTCTCACCTCTCTACCTCTCTCCCCTCTCTACCTCTCTACCTCTCTACCTCTCTCACCTCTCTACCTCTCTCACCTCTCTACCTCTCTACCTCTCTACCTCTCTACCTCTCTACCTCTCTACCTCTCTACCTCTCTACCTCTCTACCTCTCTCACCTCTCTACCTCTCTCACCTCTCTACCTCTCTCACCTCTCTACCTCTCTCACCTCTCTACCTCTTTCACCTCTCTACCTCTCTCACCTCTCTACCTCTCTCACCTCTCTACCTCTCTACCTCTCTCACCTCTCTCACCTCTCTACCTCTCTCACCTCTCACCTCTCTACCTCTCTCACCTCTCTCACCTCTCTACCTCTCTCACCTCTCTCACCTCTCTCACCTCTCTCACCTCTCTACCTCTCTCACCTCTCTACCTCTCTCACCTCTCTACCTCTCTCACCTCTCTACCTCTCTACCTCTCTCACCTCTCTACCTCTCTCACCTCTCTACCTCTCTACCTCTCTCTACCTCTCTCACCTCTCTCACCTCTCTCACCTCTCTCACCTCTCTACCTCTCTACCTCTCTCACCTCTCTACCTCTCTCACCTCTCTACCTCTCTCACCTCTCTACCTCTTTCACCTCTCTACCTCTCTCACCTCTCTACCTTTCTCACCTCTCTACCTTTCTCACCTCTTTACCTCTCTCACCTCTCTACCTCTCTACCTCTCTCACCTCTCTACCTTTCTCACCTCTCTACCTCTCTCACCTCTCTACCTTTCTCACCTCTCTACCTTTCTCACCTCTCTACCTCTCTCACCTCTCTACCTCTCTCACCTCTCTACCTCTTTCACCTCTCTACCTCTCTCACCTCTCTACCTCTCTCACCTCTCTACCTCTCTCACCTCTCTACCTCTTTCACCTCTCTACCTCTCTCACCTCTCTACCTTTCTCACCTCTCTACCTTTCTCACCTCTCTACCTCTCTCACCTCTCTACCTCTCTACCTCTCTCACCTCTCTACCTTTCTCACCTCTCTACCTCTCTCACCTCTCTACCTCTCTCACCTCTCTACCTTTCTCACCTCTCTACCTCTCTCACCTCTCTACCTCTCTCACCTCTCTACCTCTCTCACCTCTCTACCTCTCTCACCTCTCTACCTTTCTCACCTCTCTACCTTTCTCACCTCTCTACCTCTCTCACCTCTCTACCTCTCTACCTCTCTCACCTCTCTACCTTTCTCACCTCTCTACCTCTCTCACCTCTCTACCTCTCTCACCTCTCTACCTCTCTCACCTCTCTACCTTTCTCACCTCTCTACCTTTCTCACCTCTCTACCTCTCTCACCTCTCTACCTCTCTGTATTTCCCTCACCTCCTCGACCCCTTTCTCTGTCTTACATACAGTACCTTCAGTATCTTTGAGACTGGGATGGAGGTTCACCTTCCAGCAGGACAATGACCCTAAGCATACTCTAAAGCAACACTCGAGTGGTTTAAGGGGAAACATTTAAATGTCTTGGAATGGCCTAGTCAAAGCCCAGACCTCAATCCAATTGAGAATATGTGGTATGACTTAAAGATTGCTGTACACCAGCGGAACCCATCCAACTTGAAGGAGCTGGAGCAGTTTTGCCTTGAATAATGGGCAAAACATCCCAATGGCTAGATGTGCCAAGCTTATAGAGACATACCCCAAGAGACTTGCAGCTGTAATTGCTGCAAAATGTGGCTCTACAAAGTATTGACTTTGGGGGGGGTGAATAGTTATGTTTTGTCTTATTTCTTGTTTGTTTCACAATAAAAAATATTATGCATCTTCAAAGTGGTAGGCATGTTGTGTAAATCAAATGATACAACCCCCCCCCCCCCCCACAAAATCCATGTTAATTCCAGGTTGTAAGGCCCTCTGTCCCTCTTACACTCTGTTACCCCTGTAAATCACACTCTTCTACCGCTCTGTCTCTCTTACCTTTTTGAATTCTCCCCCCTCTATCCCTCCATCTTTCCTGTCCTCCTCTGTCCCTCTCCATCTCTTCTCTATGCCAGAGACAGATCAGAGATGAGTGCCTGGACCGTCTGTTGCTAATCACCATCACAATAGGATCAGCAGCCGGGTGACTGCGGGAGGTCTCAGATCGTGATTTAAATTCCTAGTTTGATTGACATTCCCACTAATAACGGTAATCAGGCCGGAAGGGTTTGAAGTGCCGGTGATTCCCACAGATAACACAGTGAACTGACATGTCATTTCTCAATAAGAGTTGGCATACACACTGAGCTCTCAATCTATGGCATTTTCACACTCTCTCACACTCTCTCACACTCTCTCACTCTCTCACTCACTCACTCACTCACTCTCTGTTTCTCTGTCTCTCTCTCTCACGCACTCTCTCACGCACTCTCTGTTTCTCTGTCTCTCTCTCACGCACTCTCTGTCACTCACTCACTCACTCACTCACTCACTCACTCACTCACTCACTCACTCACTCACTCACTCACTCACTCACTCACTCACTCACTCTCTGTCTCTGTCTGTCTCTCTCTATGTAATCTCACCCACAGAGGAAAGCCTTGGGCTTGTTGTTATTGTACAGATCTGTTTCAGCCCTAAGGGGGCTTCTTCAATGGACATGTCTGTGCCAGATTAGGCTCTTATTGTCTTTCTGAGTGAATGGTCTTCAAAGCACACAACTGAATTTAATACCTAGATTTCTCTTTTATTAGTTTATATTACTGGGATACTACATAAGTAGAGTATCATATCATTTCATAGTTGATCTAATCTGATCCAACACAGCACTAGAAGTACTATCTTGCTTTGTCCGAATTCATATTTAATATTGAATCGATAGGATCCAATTTCAGTTATGACTCCGCAATGCTAAATTATTCAAAATGACTTGTCCGTCTGATCTATGTGATGGATGGTAATACCACCAGTGATGTTGGACTTAAGAGACTCCTAATTGATTTATGCCTGTTGTTATGAGGACTAAAGTAATTGAAATGCCCATTATGGGCGTCCATCTTGCTTTCTCCCTGGGCGGATGGATCACGGTGATAATGTTAAAGTTAATTAAGGGGGAATGGTACAGGAAAAGGACATGGAAGGTTTAGGGCCCAGATTGAGAGAGAGAGAACACCAGGTACCACTAAATCAGCATCCTATTACCTCCATAACCCTCCCTAAAGCCCCACCCCACTGGGTGTCTCCGTAGCGATGGTAATGAACGATGCAGACCTCCTTGTCAATCAGGCATCAGTGAGCGCGTGCAGGGGGAGTTGGGCTGTGTGTGTGTGTTAATGGGCGGTGTGTGTGGGTGTGTCCGTGCCTGCGCATACTGAACACAGTGTGTCTGGGTGAGGCTGGTTAATCAGAGGGCCAGAGAGGACACATGGTCATTAATAAGGCCTCTCACAAAGGAGGACACGAGGAGGGAGGGAGGCAGATCAGGCCATTGTTGGTGCTACTGGTTCTCACTACCTCTGCCCTGACTGATATAGCTGGCATAGCTGATGTGGGTGACTGTGTTACTGCAGTGAGTGATACTATGTGAGGGATACTCCTGGTTGTTTTAGTGTGTATCTAATGGTGCCTGAGTGTCTGTCTGAGAGAGGTAGGAGTATTCTATTCAATACTGTGAGTCTGAATTTAAAGTGTTTTCTGCCGAAGGGCACTATACTGCAGCACTACCCCACATCTCTGCCCCTTCCTCGCCCTCGCCCTCTACCCACCTCTTTATCAACCTCTCTCCCTCTCCAACTCCCCCCCCCCCCCTCTCTCTCTCTCTCTCTCAGTAGCTGTGGTTGTAGGAAGGGGAACAGGACTACATTGTTAAGACATTCCTCAGGCTGTTGGAATGCAGGTTTTAATGCAAGCTGATTTAAACACACAGCCAGGAGAGGAGAGAACAGGGGAAGAGAGAGAGGGAAGGAAGGTATGGAAAGGAGGGTAAGTGTGGATTGAGGGGAGTGGTGTAGGGAGGTAGACTGAGGCACAGAAAAGGGAGAGACTCAAGAACAAGAAGAGTTGTTGATTTATAACCAGGATGTGATGGGTCGTGTGCATGTGTGAGATGGGGAGGGTCCTTGTTGATTTCCCAGGTTTATGGCTCTGAGTGTGTTTACAGTTTGTGCTTGGAATGTATTCTTCATTAACTGAGCTAACGTGTGTGTGTGTGTGTGTTGGGGGTGGAGGTACTGTGGACCCTCAGTGTGTGTGTGGGCCCTATCAGCTGGTGGCCTGGATACGTCATGACTTCAATTCAACATGGTCTGGAATCTGGAGGGGGTTATAAATAGGAGTCTGTGTGAGTGTGTGTGTGTGCTGGGGGGTCGGGTGTGAGTTTGTGTGCTGGGGTGTCGGGTGGGTCCCACAGTGATAGCAGTACCAGCTGGAGATGGGGCCTGAGGGGGGAATCAGTGTAAACCAACCAAAGACGCTAGATGGTGCCTCCATGGATACAACTACAACTATCCCTCCATTCATCACTCACTCACTCACTCACTCACTCACTCACTCACTCACTCACTCACTCACTCACTCACTCACTCACTCACTCACTCACTCACTCACTCACTCACTCACTCACTCACTCACTCACTCACTCACTCACTTAGAGAGACTGTGAACCATATTCCACCCAACTGGGTTTTCAGAAAATTCGACATATATCCGTCTATGTACCCATCCTTCTCCTTCTGTCTCTCCAATCCCTGTAGCTCTCTTCCTGATTTCTGACTCCATCCATCCTGTCATACTGTTGACCATATGAATCCATGGTTTATATTTCCTCTCCTCCACCCAGCTGGTGGTATGATCCCTGTCAAAGTCATGGTTTATATTTCATCTCCTCCACCCAGCTGGTGGTATGATCCCTGTCAAAGTCATGGTTTATATTTCCTCTCCTCCACCCAGCTGGTGGTATGATCCCTGTCAAAGTCATGGTTTATATTTCCTCTCCTCCACCCAGCTGGTGGTATGATCCCTGTCAAAGTCATGGTTTATATTTCATCTCCTCCACCCAGCTGGTGGTATGATCCCTGTCAAAGTCATGGTTTATATTTCATCTCCTCCACCCAGCTGGTTGTATGATCCCTGTCAAAGTCATGGTTTATATTTCATCTCCTCCACCCAGCTGGTTGTATGATCCCTGTCAAAGTCATGGTTTATATTTCATCTCCTCCACCCAGCTGGTGGTATGATCCCTGTCAAAGTCATGGTTTATATTTCCTCTCCTCCACCCAGCTGGTGGTATGATCCCTGTCAAAGTCATGGTTTATATTTCCTCTCCTCCACCCAGCTGGTGGTATGATCCCTGTCAAAGTCATGGTTTATATTTCATCTCCTCCACCCAGCTGGTGGTATGATCCCTGTCAAAGTCATGGTTTATATTTCATTTCCTCCACCCAGCTGGTTGTATGATCCCTGTCAAAGTCATGGTTTATATTTCATCTCCTCCACCCAGCTGGTTGTATGATCCCTGTCAAAGTCATGGTTTATATTTCATCTCCTCCACCCAGCTGGTGGTATGATCCCTGTCAAAGTCATGGTTTATATTTCATCTCCTCCACCCAGCTGGTGGTATGATCCCTGTCAAAGTCATGGTTTATATTTCATCTCCTCCACCCAGCTGGTGGTATGATCCCTGTCAAAGTCATGGTTTATATTTCATCTCCTCCACCCAGCTGGTGGTATGATCCCTGTCAAAGTCATGGTTTATATTTCCTTTCCTCCACCCAGCTGGTTGTATGATCCCTGTCAAAGTCATGGTTTATATTTCATCTCCTCCACCCAGCTGGTGGTATGATCCCTGTCAAAGTCATGGTTTATATTTCCTCTCCTCCACCCAGCTGGTGGTATGATCCCTGTCAAAGTCATGGTTTATATTTCATCTCCTCCACCCAGCTGGTGGTATGATCCCTGTCAAAGTCATGGTTTATATTTCCTCTCCTCCACCCAGCTGGTGGTATGATCCCTGTCAAAGTCATGGTTTATATTTCCTCTCCTCCACCCAGCTGTTGGTATGATCCCTGTCAAAGTCATGGTTTATATTTCATCTCCTCCACCCAGCTGGTTGTATGATCCCTGTCAAAGTCATGGTTTATATTTCATCTCCTCCACCCAGCTGGTTGTATGATCCCTGTCAAAGTCATGGTTTATATTTCATCTCCTCCACCCAGCTGGTGGTATGATCCCTGTCAAAGTCATGGTTTATATTTCATCTCCTCCACCCAGCTGGTTGTATGATCCCTGTCAAAGTCATGGTTTATATTTCATCTCCTCCACCCAGCTGGTTGTATGATCCCTGTCAAAGTCATGGTTTATATTTCATCTCCTCCACCCAGCTGGTGGTATGATCCCTGTCAAAGTCATGGTTTATATTTCCTCTCCTCCACCCAGCTGGTTGTATGATCCCTGTCAAAGTCATGGTTTATATTTCCTCTCCTCCACCCAGCTGGTGGTATGATCCCTGTCAAAGTCATGGTTTATATTTCATCTCCTCCACCCAGCTGGTAGTATGATCCCTGTCAAAGTCATGGTTTATATTTCCTCTCCTCCACCCAGCTGGTGGTATGATCCCTGTCAAAGTCATGGTTTATATTTCATCTCCTCCACCCAGCTGGTGGTATGATCCCTGTCAAAGTCATAGTTTATATTTCCTCTCCTCCACCCAGCTGGTGGTATGATCCCTGTCAAAGTCATGGTTTATATTTCATCTCCTCCACCCAGCTGGTTGTATGATCCCTGTCAAAGTCATGGTTTATATTTCATCTCCTCCACCCAGCTGATTGTATGATCCCTGTCAAAGTCATGGTTTATATTTCATCTCCTCCACCCAGCTGGTGGTATGATCCCTGTCAAAGTCATTTGGCAAGTAGAGGACATAGGTGGAGCCAGAAACTACCCACACCCTCCCCCACTTCCCTTCCTTTTTAGTACCCCTCGGTCCCTCGGCCACTCCCACCCCCACCTCCTCCCAGCTTCTTCCGTCTGGTATGCATGCCTGCTTGGCGCTGGGTGAATACGGGGGCAGTTGGTCCAACGGTTCAGGAGAGCATCAAACCCATCCACTACATCGGCACAACAGGCCACACCAAGCCGGCCAAATACTGTGGGCCACAGCAACCGGTAGCCAACTAACTAACCAGTAGCATGAAGCAAATCCCCAACCCATAGAAACTGTAGCATACAGAAAAGGAAACAGGAGAGATGTCATATGAGTCTGTGTGTTTTCAACAGAAATGATCTCGGCCTTATGGCTACATGGCTGCAGCCAAAACTAAACATATGGCTCTCTCTACCTGTGGCTACACATTCGTTCATCTCTCGCTTTCCTGGCTTTCTCTCTTTGTCCCTTCCCCTTGCTCTACTCTCTCTTCATTCATCTCTCTTCCTCTCCTCTCCTCTCCCATTCTCTCTCTCCTTTTCTTTTTCTCTCTCGTTCCCTTTCTGGGTCGGACAGTGACTGCAGAAACAGTTGGGATAGAGGGAGGACAGGGTGAGGGTGACAGGGAGAGTGAGGGCGACAGCTGGACAGATGAATGCTGTAGATCAGGTTACACACATTCAGTGACAAGACCGTCTGTTTCTCTCTCCCTCCCGTCGCTTTCCGTCTGTCTGTCTGTCTGTCTGTCTTTACTCA
Organism: Salvelinus alpinus; assembly: GCF_045679555.1. Classification (NCBI taxonomy): domain Eukaryota; kingdom Metazoa; phylum Chordata; class Actinopteri; order Salmoniformes; family Salmonidae; genus Salvelinus; species Salvelinus alpinus. The sequence goes on along the minus strand of NC_092120.1, from coordinate 1,298,098 downwards.
TAGCTACTCCCTTTCCCCCCTCTACCTCTCTGGTATTCTCTCTTTCTCTCTCATTCTTCTTCCTTCTGGCTATACTTCTTTCTCTCCCTCTACCCCCTCGTCGCTCTCCCTCTGCCCTCTCTCACTGCTCTCTCTCTCTCTGTTCTCCCCCCTCCCCCTCTCTCGCTCGCTCTGTTCTCCCTCCCCCCTCTCTCTCGCTTTGTTCTCCCTCCCCTCTCTCTCTCTCACACACACACATTTCAGTGTTGTTGCCGACAGGGCAGCAGCGGATTATTAGTCAGTTGACTCGACGAGGGCATCCAAAGCCACACTGCGAACATGAAACAATAACTTGATGATTCTCTCTCTCTCTCTCTCTCTCTCTCTCTGTCTCTGTCTCTGTCTCTCTGTCTCTCTGTCTCTCTGTCTCTCTGTCTCTGTCTCTGTCTGTACTCTCAGCTGTAGCCAAAGCAGCCTTGTCATTCTACAGCTCTGTACACAGCTCTGTTAGCAACACTGACACAGACAACAGTGTTATGTAAACAACAGTCCACCTTTAGCAACAACGTAAATTGAAGAGAATTGCAACTGTAAGCCAGATGCTGTTTCGTCCATTGCCACCATTACTTGAACAATGCTGTAACCTAAGCTATAGTGTAACTGTAGTGAAGGGGGTCTTGCCACCTCCCTCACCTCTCCATCACACCTGAGTGTTCATCCATCCGGAGGTACAACACTAGTTTCTCAGGAATGGCACAGTTTAGTGATGGAAAGATTCTTAGCCTCTGAGAGGGACTGACAGTCTCTCCCTCTCTGTCTCTCTGTCTCTCTCTCTGTCTCTCTGTCTCTGTCTCTCTGTCTCTTTGTCTCTGTCTCTTTGTCTCTGTCTCTGTCTCTCTCTGTCTCTCTCTGTCTCTCTCTGTCTCTCTCTCTCTCTCTCTGTCTCTCTCTCTCTCTCTCTCTCTCTCTCTCTCTCTCTCTCTCTCTCTGTCTCTCTCTCTCTCTCTCTGTCTCTCTCTGTCTCTGTCTCTCTCTCTCTCTCTCTCTCTCTCTCTCTCTCTGTCTCTCTCTCTGTGTCTCTCTCTCTTGTCTCTCTCTCTCTTGTCTCTCTCTCTCTTGTCTCTCTCTCTCTGTCTCTGTCTCTGTCTCTCCTATTTGCACTGTCTCTATGCACACACACACACACACACACACACACACACACACACACACACACACACACACACACCATCATCTGCTAACTCACACATTATCTGCACATACATTTATACTGACTCTACACACCCTCCCACTCACTCACATATAAACAGAGTAGCAGCAGCTTGTCTTATATCCTGTTGCCTAGTCACCTTAGCCATATACATCAAATCAAAATGTATTTGTCACATGCACCGAATACAACAGTGAAATGCTTACTTACGAGCCCCTAACCAACTATGCAGTTTAAAAAAAAATACCCCCCCCCCCCCCAAAGTACCAAATACTAACCTATTTGGAACTGACTGTAGCAGTAACAGTAGTAACAGTAGTCTTCGTCCTCCTCGTCTGAGGAGTAAGAAATGTCGGACCAATACGCAGCGTGGTGAGTATTCATATTTATTTGAATACTTTAAATAAAGAACAAAACAATAAACAGACGAAAATAAACGAAGACGCATCAGTCCTGAAATAGTGAACACTAAAAACACACCAACAGGAACAATCACCCACAACCCACAATACAAAACAGGCTACCTAAATATGGCTCCCAATCAGAGACAACGACAACACCTGCCTCTGGTTGAGAACCATATCAGGCCAAACACATAGAAATAGACAAACTAGACATACAACATAGAATGCCCACTCAGATCACACCCTGACCAAACAAAACATAGAAACATACAAAGCAAACTATGGTCAGGGCGTGACACTGATGGTATTTGTTGGATGTTCTCTATTCTCCAGTTTGTACCTTTCTCCCCTCTCCCTTCTTCTCCATTCCAGAAATGAGCGAGGGAGGTAGAGGGACGGTAGCCATGCATGCCATCCTCCAGACATCTCTCAAACCCTCCCTCCCTCCCTCCCTCTATCTGTACTTGCACAGGGTTCTCCCCACCCTGCAAGGGTTGAGGAGGAGCAGTGTTTCGGTGCCAGGATGGTAGAGTTGCTAATAGTTAAGACTCAACACCGTGTCCTAACCCCTGACACACACCATCTTGCCCCACCCCTCACAACATCATCCTAACCTTCTCAAACACATCTTGCCATACCTCCCACACACACACACGTTGAAATTCTCCTGTCCACCCCCCAACACACACCCCATCATCTTGAACCCCCCTCCTACTCCCAGCACCAACAGTCTCCTTCATTCAGATCCATCCATCTATCCAGGCTGTCATAGTTTTAACATTCCCTTAATTAAAACAAAACATTAAAGTTAAACCTCCCTCCCTCCATCCACCTCCCCTCTTCCTCCCCCTCTCTCTTCCTCTTCATACAGTCTGCCTCCCTGCTATGTGCTAACCATGATTAAAGGGATGTAAGGGGACTTTGACACAGTGCTCTCTCCCTCTCTCTGTCTCTCTGTCTCTCTGTCTCTCTGTCTCTCTGTCTCTCTGTCTCTGTCTGTCTGTCTGTCTGTCTGTCTGTCTGTCTGTCTGTCTGTCTGTCTGTCTGTCTGTCTGTCTGTCTGTCTGTCTGTCTGTCTGTCTCTCTGTCTCTCTGTCTCTCTGTCTCTCTGTCTCTCTGTCTCCTTTGATTGCAGTATGCTGGCGGTCTGTATTGTTTTCCTGTGCCAGTCTTCCTACTTTTTTTTATCAGTGTATGTCTGCCACGTCAGACTATACATCTCTGTCTGTCAATCTGTGACCTCTTTCACTTCTTTCTTGTTCTATTTCTTTCTCTCTCTCGTTCTCTCTTTTTAGTCACCGTTGTCCTCCTTCAGCCCATATGTCCAGTCTGCAGGCATGAGCACATGTTGTGTGTTTGCATAAGTATGAGTGCATATTTGTGCGGTTTTATCAGTGAGTGTGGGTGGGTGGGTGTGTGTGCGTGCGAGCGTGTGTGTGCGTGCGAGTGTGTGTGTGTGTGTGGTCAGTAAGAATATCAAACACCTCATGGTCCTCACACTGCTGTTCACCTCTAGCCACTGATAGCCCAGTCTCCTTGACCCTTTGATAGAGGACAATGGTTGTCTAGTTAAACACACATGGCCATGTTATCCAGCTCTGTCCTTGTGTGAGGTGGGTCAGTGGAAGAGGTGGGTGTGAGGAGAGCTAATTCAGCCCAGCTGTATTGGTGATGTGTCTCTGAGGTTCTGGTACTGGCACTGTATCAGAACAGACCTTATAGAGTAGGAGATTGAGTGGATTTATGTTAGGAAATGATGTGTGTGAGACAGAGGAAACATGCCAGAAGGAAATATATAGTGTTAAGTTACACTATATACACACACTTTAATATAATGTGGGAGTGTGTAGGAGGAGGAAGCATGTTGGAGGGTGTCTCTGCTGCGTCCTGTGAGAAGCAGGAAGTGGGCACTGTTTTAAAGCCTCAGGAAGCTCTGGAGTCTAAGTGGTTTTAATTACGGTTTGCAGTAGGGTGAGAAAGGGTACAGTAGGGTGAGGAAGGGTTAAACATGGGAAAACACTTTTTTTACTCGGTGGATAGCCACCCAAACATGTAGATGTTTGGTGGTCACAGGGAGTGACTGGGGGCGTTCAATGTGGGTATGGCTGGACTAGTGTAAAACCCCTTGTAGGCATTCCCCATTTTTTTTCTATGTGTGTGACCTTTCTCTCCCCTTCATTTTCACTCCCTCCCTCTCTCCCCATCTCCGCCCTCTCCCAATCCCTCTTTCACCCGTTGTTTGATTAGTGATCTTTTCCACCACACTCTGTTCATCACGTCCTCCCTGCCCTTACCTACTCTCCACCCTCTCCTCCCCCTCTCCCCTCCTCCTTCCCTCTTCTATCTCCCATCTCCTAAAGGCCTGGTCTGGACAGGTTGAGACGTGTGTTGTTTTGTCTTGGAGGGATTTTACACATTCCAGATGGCATCGGTCGACTGGGGTTAGTTCAGCAGACAGACAGACATGTTTATAGTCAGTCGGCACAGACAGTGACTGATGACGCCCCCCGACATCCTACTGCTGAGGCCTGGGTCAGGGATGACAGGCTTACCCACCTACGCAGTTACAGGTAGATTTCATTCACACCACTAAAAGGTCTCTCAATCTTTTTAGTTTAGTTTTAGTTATACATTATGTTTGGTCACCTTTACATTTTTGAAGAGGGAGACACAGAGAGAGACAAGGAGCGTACTGAAATGAATTTGTATTAGATACACATATTGAGCTTGCGAGAAAGGCATTTCACTGTACTTGTGTTCACGTGACATTAAAACTGGAACAAAAACGAATCAATGAGTAATTTCCAGACATTTTCCTTCTATTATCTCAGATGTATACTAATCACAGTTCTGTATAATAATGTAATGAAGGTCTTATTTCTTATGAAGGCCCAGTTAGTTAAAAGGCTGAAGTAGACCCGTCCAGTGATTGTAGCTGAGTCTAACTATGCAAATGTCCCCTCTCTGTTTGCTGCTTTCTATAACGTGACAAAGACCTGTGGTCGAAGCAAACAGTCAGTGGAAATGTTTTCCTTCTTTGTCTGTATTTTTTGAGCAGCTGTTTTTTAAAAATTGGTTTGTCCTGTGGTGTTTTGGACGTTCTGTGTTAACCATCTAGTGTCTGTCCCCTGCAGGGTCAATGTCACCACGTTGACTTTGATGTCACGGCTCCATTAAGTCGTGACATCAAAGTCTCCAGTGGGACCCCCCCCAGCATCCTCACAGTCCATCCCCAGCCCCCATAATGCCTTGCAATCAATAATAATGTGACCGCTGTGGCCTCTGTTGTATTCCAATCTGCGCCTGACTGACTGACCTGACTTCACCCTAGACCTCACCCCCTCGCTCTCTCCCCTCTCTCTCCCCCCTCTCTCCCCTCTCTCCCCCTCTTTCCCAATAATCTTTCTATCCAGCCATGACAATTACCTCCCAGTCTGTCACCGTGGTAACATTCCACCCACCCCCCCGCCCCTTCTGTAACCCACAACCATTCTCCATGGAAACGCACTAAGGAACAGAGGGAGTGAGGGAGGGAATTGGGAATTCGGGAGGGGTTGGGTCAGCTGATTTCAAGTGAATATGTTTACTTGACACCCCCACCTCCTCCTTCACTTCCTTCTCTTTCCCTCTTCTATCCTCCCTCTCCCCCCTCAGGCCCCTGTTGCTGTGCCCTGAATGCCAGACAGAGGTACAGACAGAGAGGACAGGTGTGCCATTATGGGGCAGATTAGACAGGAATGCTAAGGGGATCAACACAGAGGGGAGTGGAGAGTGTGTGTTTGTGTGTGTACACTTGTGCATACATTATCAGCATACCGTTCTCTCCATATATGCAGACTGATATGATAAATATGTGTGTTATACATACCATTTACTGATACACATATCATACATACCATTTACTGATACACATATCATACATATCATGGCCTTCTATATCCACTGGACCTATCCATTTATGGTCTTAACAGAACTTCCTTCTATATCCACTGGACCTATCCATTTATGGTCTTAACAGAACTTCCTTCTATATCCACTGGACCTATCCATTTATGGTCTTAACAGAACTTCCTTCTATATCTACTGGACCTATCCATGTATGGTCTTAACAGAACTTCCTTCTATATCTACTGGACCTATCCATGTATGGTCTTAACAGAACTTCCTCACTGTATTGTTGCCTTCTCTTTATCAGGCAGGGAGATAACAGGGGCTATCTGTACTGTAACAATGTGTAGTATAGTGTAACTGTAACAATAGGTAGTGTTACTGTAACAATGTGTAGTGTTACTGTAACAATGTGTAGTGTTACTGTAACAATGTGTAATGTAGTGTTACTGTAACAATGTGTAATGTAGTGTTACTGTAACAATGTGTAGTGTAGTGTTACTGTAACAATGTGTAGTGTAGTGTTACTGTAACAATAGGTAGTGTTACTGTAACAATGTGTAGTGTTACTGTAACAATGTGTAGTGTAACTGTAACAATGTGTAGTGTAACTGTAACAATGTGTAGTGTAGTGTTACTGTAACAATGTGTAATGTAGTGTTACTGTAACAATGTGTAGTGTTACTGTAACAATGTGTAGTGTAACTGTAACAATGTGTAGTGTTACTGTAACAATGTGTAGTGTAGTGTTACTGTAACAATGTGTAATGTAGTGTTACTGTAACAATGTGTAGTGTTACTGTAACAATGTGTAGTGTTACTGTAACAATGTGTAGTGTAACTGTAACAATGTGTAATGTAGTGTTACTGTAACAATGTGTAGTGTAACTGTTACAATGTGTAGTGTAACTGTAACAATGTGTAGTGTTACTGTAACAATGTGTAGTGCTACTGTAACAATGTGTAGTGCTACTGTAACAATGTGTAGTGTAACTGTGACAATGTGTAGTGTAACTGTAACAATGTGTAGTGTAGTGTCACTGTAACAATGTGTAGTGTAACTGTAACAATGTGTAGTGTAACTGTAACAATGTGTAGTGTAACTGTAACAATGTGTAGTGTAACTGCAACAATGTGTAGTGTAGTGTTACTGTAACAATGTGTAGTGTAACTGTAACAATGTGTAATGTTACTGTAACAATGTGTAATGTTACTGTAACAATGTGTAGTGTTACTGCAACAATGTGTAGTGTATTGTTACTGTAACAATGTGTAGTGTAGTGTTACTGTAACAATGTGTAGTGTTGCTGCAACAATGTGTATTGTTACTGTAACAATGTGTAGTGTAACTGTAACAAGGTGTAGTGTAACTGTAACAATGTGTAGTGTAACTGTAACAATGTGTAGTGTAGTGTTACTGTAACAATGTGTAGTGTTACTGCAACAATGTGTAGTGTTACTGTAACAATGTGTAGTGTAACTGTAACAATGTGTAATGTTACTGTAGCAATGTGTAGTGTTACTGCAACAATGTGTAGTGTATTGTTACTGTAACAATGTGTAGTGTAGTGTTACTGTAACAATGTGTAGTGTAGTGTTACTGTAACAATGTGTAGTGTAGTGTTACTGTAACAATGTGTAGTGTAGTGTTACTGTAACAATGTGTAGTGTTGCTGCAACAATGTGTAGTGTTACTGTAACAATGTGTAGTGTAACTGTAACAATGTGTAGTGTTACTGCAACAATGTGTAGTGTTACTGCAACAATGTGTAGTGTTACTGTAACAATGTGTAGTGTAACTGTAACAATGTGTCGTGTTACTGCAACAATGTGTAGTGAAGTGTAACTGTAACAATGTGTAGTGTTACTGTAACAAGGTGTAGTGTTACTGTAACAAGGTGTAGTGTTACTGTAACAATGTGTAGTGTTACTGTAACAATGTGTAGTGTTACTGCAACAATGTGTTGTGTATTGTTACTGTAACAATGTGTAGTGTATTGTTACTGTAACAATGTGTAGTGTTGCTGCAACAATGTGTAGTGTTGCTGCAACAATGTGTAGTGTTACTGTAACAATGTGTAGTGTTACTGCAACAATGTGTAGTGTATTGTTACTGTAACAATGTGTAGTGTTGCTGCAACAATGTGTAGTGCTGCTGTAACAATGTGTAGTGTTACTGTAATAATGTGTAGTGTTACTGTAATAATGTGTAGTGTAGTGTTACTGTAACAATGTGTCGTGTTACTGTAACAATGTGTAGTGTAGTGTTACTGTAGCAATGTGTAGTGTCGTGTTACTGTAACAATGTGTAGTGTTACTGTAATAATGTGTAGTGTTACTGTAATAATGTGTAGTGTAGTGTTACTGTAACAATGTGTAGTGTTACTGTAACAATGTGTAGTGTTACTGCAACAATGTGTAGTGTAGTGTTACTGTAACAATGTGTAGTGTAACTGTAACAATGTGTAATGTTACTGTAACAATGTGTAGTGTAGTGTTACTGTAACAATGTGTAGTGTAGTGTTACTGTAGCAATGTGTAGTGTAGTGTTACTGTAACAATGTGTGGTGTTACTGTAATGTAGTGTAGTGTTACATTGTGTAGTGTTACTGTAAGAATGTGTAGTGTAGTGTTACTGTAACAATGTGTAGTGTAGTGTTACTGTAGCAATGTGTAGTGTAGTGTTACTGTAACAATGTGTGGTGTTACTGTAATGTAGTGTAGTGTTACATTGTGTAGTGTTACTGTAACAATGTGTAGTGTAGTGTTACTGTAACAATTTGTAGTGTAGTGTTACTGTAAGCATTTTTACTCTTTGTTTGGGCTCTGTGGGACGCTAGCGTTGTTAATCCAGCGGATTTGTCAGATTTCAAAAAGGCTTTACGGCAAAAGCACACCATGCGATTATCTGAGGACAGTGCCCCGCGTACAAAATCATTACAAACATTTTCCAAACAAGCAGAGGCGTCACGAAAGTCAGAAATAGCTATAAAATAAATCACTTACCTTTGAAGATCTTCCTCTGTTTGCAATCACAAGGGTCCCAGCTACATAACAAATGGTCCTTTTGTTCAATAAAGTCCTTCTTTATATCCCAAAAAAGTCAGTTTAGTTGGTGCACTTGACTCAGTAATCCACCGGTTTCCCTCGTTCAAAATGCATACAAATGAATCCCGAAAGTTACCAATAAACTTTGTCCAAACAAGTTAAACAACGTTTCTAATCAATCCTCAGGTACCCTAATATGTAAATAAACGATCAAATTTAAGACGGAGAATAATATGTTCATTACCGGAGATAAATAACGAAGTGCGCGCCCTCACCGACGCGCGCCACAACACTACAGCCAAAATGGGAGCCACCTAGAAAAACTACAAATTCTAGCTCATTTAAAGAAAAAAAACAAGCCTGAAACTCTTTCTGAAGATTGTTGACATCTGCTGGAAGCCATAGGAACTGCAATCTGGGAGGTATTCCATTGATTTTCCCATAGACAGGCATTTTAAATGCTGTCACCTCCAAAAACAAAATTTCTGGATCGATTCTCCTGGGTTTTCGCCTGCTATATCAGGTCTGTTATACTCACAGACATTATTTTAACAGTTTTGGAAACTTTAGAGTGTTTTCTATCCAATACTACTAATTATATGCATATCCTAGCTTCTGGGCCTGAGTAACAGGCAGTTTACTTTGGGCACCTCATTCATCCAAACTTCCGAATACTGCCCCCTAGCCTTAAGAAGTTTTAAGACATACCGTCTATGCAACAGCAACATTGTGACGCCACAGAGAACATGACGTGGATGAGAAATTTGATTGAATAACATAGTATATAACATGTTTGTGTGTGTCATTTCTAACAGTTTAGTGTGTGTGGTTGTCAGAGGGTTTCCCAGTCCCCTGACAGTGTAACCACTGTCAGACTAGTGAGTGTATAACCGCTGTCAGACTGCCATGTGGTCAATGCTGTACTGTCTAATTGAAGTCAGTGTGGTTCCCTCTCAACCCAGGCAGAAAAGCCACTTTGCAAGCCTCAATTTCATATCCTTTTATATTCAGTTTGTGGATATTCATATTCATCAGTATATTCATATTGTGGAAGACAGTGGAAGCAAGAGACAGAGGCAGAGAGAGAGAGAAAGGGGGAGAAGACAGGAGAGTGTATTTGAGTGGTTGACAAATCATTTACATTTGGTGGGTAACAGGCTGACTACACCGCTTGCGTCGTGTGTGCGAGCGTTGCAAAATAAATGTATAAATCTATGTTATTCAATTATTGCACCCACACTGCTCGCGTGCGCCAACGAACGTCTGCATTGCCAAGGGCTAAAATAGAAGTCAGTTCTATTTCTGACGCAGATCGCGCTGCAAGTCCTGCCTCTCCCACCTCCTCATTGGTTTATAGAAGCAGGTACCCACGTACCATCTCCTCATTGGTTATACCCACGTGGGTGACTGAAAGATGAACAAAGTCAGTGGCGGTAATGCACCTAATTTATGAAAGTTGCCAATCGCAATATAAAGTCCTGAGAAGAAAAAGCCTGGAAGGAGGAGAGATGACAAGAAACGATTCGGTTGACAGTTTTATGTGTGGATTAATTGGCGTAGAGGACCTTGTGTATTTCAGGTAAAATAACAACTCAATGTTTATATCCTAGGACAAATTAGCTAGCAACAGGAACCTAGCTAAAAAGGACAAATTAGCTAGCAAGTTAGCTAGCTAAATTGCCATAAATGTTTAATGCTTTTTTTGACCTGTCCCCAAATTCATATAATTGGTTCAGAGTTGAGTGTTTTGATATTTTAACCTGCGTGTCGTGATCGCGTTTGGTGTAGGGGGACAAAATATATTTATGCACGATGGCGCACGCGCACAGTCGGTTTGGGCTCCGTGTAAGTGAGTGGTAGACTGATATTTAGAGAGAGAAAGAGAATCAGCGAGAATAAGAAAGGTAGAAAGAGAGAGATAAACAGAACGAGAGAGTGTGAGAGGAGAGAGAGGAATGTAGGGGAATAATGAACAGTATTATTCCTCCATTCTCTCAGGGATCAGGTGGATTAATAGAGCTTTTCCATGGATCTACACCTCTCCCTTTCTCTCTCTGTCTTTCAGCCTGGGACCTGACCTGTTTACAGTCCTAACAGGCTGTCTCAGAGTACCCCAGACAGAGAATACTGTATCTGTACATCTGTGTGTCTCACTGACTAACTGTGTGTCTGTGTACATCTATGTCCATGTGTGTGTCTGTCCATGTGTCTCTGTGGGAGTGTGTATGTCTCTGTGTGAGTGTGTGTCTCTGTGTGAGTGTGTTTGAATGTGTGTGTGTGTGTGTGAGTGTGTGTGTCGCTGTGTGTGTGTCTCTGTGTGAGTGTGTGTGTCGCTGTGTGAGTGTGTGTGTCTCTCTGTGTGTGTGTGTGTGTGTGTGTGTGTGTGTGTGTGTGTGTGTGTGTGTGTGTGTGTGTCTGTGTGTGTGTGTGTCTGTGTGAGTGTGTGTCTGCCAGTGATTGTGTGTATCGATGTGTGACTCTTTACCCCCCACCTACTGATGTTCATCCAAGCATTATAAGTTAATCTGCCATAATGGGGAAAAATAAGGAGAGCTGAAGGGAGGGAGGGAGGGAAGAAGAACGTGGGGTATGGAGGGAGGCAGGGAGAGAGGGAGGGAGTAGGTGGGGGAGGGAGGGAGGGAGAAAGTGGGGTAGTTTGATGGTGCTGTGAGAGTAATCGTGAGTACATGTGTGCATTAGTTTTTGGGGTGGGGTGAAGGGAATGCACTTAAAGGCCTAGTGCAGTCCAGAAATGTGATTTTCCTGTGTTTCTTTATATATTTCCATACTATGAGGTTGGAATAATACTGGGAAATAGTGACATTTATGATAATGCCCTTTTAGTGTATGAACTCTTGACATTTCAGCCTGTTTTGATGGCATGGAGTTTTCGCCTGCCTGGTTATATCACCATGTGGTAAATTAGATAATAGTCCAATACAAAAGAGAGTTCCAAACCTCTCTGTCAATAACAGCACATTTTCAGTTTTCCCCTCCCCACTCAGACCACAGACTTAGCAACATTCTTGCTTGAGAAACTGCTCTTTCCTAAGAATCTATTTTTGTTTATTTTTGACCATTTTAATTGAAAACAATCACAGTAAGGTACTTAATTGTTACCCAGAAATGATTTGATGTTGAGATTAAAACGGCAGCATTGGACCTTTAAGGAGAGACGGAGCGTTTTTAAATCCGAGGAGGATTATTCTGTGTTTTGGGACAGCGGGTGTTGATAACCCCAGCAGACAGTTCATGTTGTTTGGGTGAAGTCCTGTCTCTGACCACCCTCAGTCCCAGTCATAAATCTACACTAAATAAGATAAGAACTATGGATTGAGGACGAAGGGCAAAGAGACGAGTCACAAACTACATCCCAAAACAATGAGTGATTCACAAAAAAGAGGAGAGTTTAAGTGAGGATTAGTAAATCTGTAAAACACATTCACATGAGGATTTATAAGGAAAGATAAGAACAATCAATCAATCTTTTTTTAACCCAGAGGGGAGTTTGAACAACCAAATGAAAAGGGTGAGATCTCGTTGTTGAAAGTGTGTTACGTTAGCTGGTGTTTTGTTTTTGTACCTTAATGAGTTTGTATCACAGGAAGAGTAGCTGCTGCCCTAATAAATACAAATACAAATACACACGTAGCTAGTGACACACAAGGTGGTACACACACAGTACAATGTAATCTCCATGTCCTGGAGTTCCCGTATCTCTCTGGCCTCCTTCTCCCAAACTCCTGTTGGCAATGTCAACACGGTTAAAGCCTGTTTGACTAAGAGGGGTGAGGAGTTAACTCTGAGGGAAAGGAAGGAGGGAGAGAGAAAAGGGAGAGAGGGAGGCGGGGGGAGGTGGCAGGTGCGCGGGTGATTGTGATGGTGGAACAGAGCAGAGTAGGCAGCAGTGCACTGACCCTTTCTCTGCACCCCCTCCCCCTCTCCCTCTCTCCCCTCTCCTCTTCTCTTTCTCTCCTCCATCTCCTAAGTGCTCTACAGCAGCCCTGGCCGACTTCCTCTGTGTTTCTCCCCTACCACGCACATACACCACCATACACTGCTCCTCCCCTCCTCATTGTTAGTCTCTATCTCTCCTGTGTTTCTCTCTCTATTCCTCTATCTCTCCCTCTCAGACCCATAGGCTTTACCGGCCTGCTGAGCATGGCCTGTTAAAAGGAGGGATGTGTGGATAAAAGAAGGGGGGGAGTTCTCCATTGGACCTGTTATCTCATTATTGTCATGCTGACTTGTCATGCACTGTGACTTGGCCCCCTAAGGAGTACACTCACCCTATTCTAAGACCCCTTTATTCAGTTAGGCCACTCATATTTCACATAGAGGACAAAGTGGGACAGTTCAGCATCGTTTAGACCTGTCCTCACCAGATTCATATGTCTCTGCTCGTTGCAGACTCAGACTTTTGTGTGCACCTGACATACTGCAGCAGTCTTGTTAACAGGCCATTATGATTTGATGTCATGAATAATAGTGAATCATAAAGAGAATATCAATTTTCTCTAGATCTCTCATTTTCTTCTCCCCCTTTTTACCAAACCATGTCTTAGGTGGTTTGTAGAAGGGGCCTGTAGTGTAGAGTGAACCAGCTACCAGTATAGTACTCCCCCCCTCCCCCTCTCTCTCTTTGTCTCTCTCTATCTGCTGCCAAAGCAGAGCCTCATTAGAACTGGAGGGATTGCTGTCTAAATGAGACTGTCTGAGTGTCACTCACAACCACTGTGGAGGGAGAGGGAGAGAGGGGGGGGGATTGGGACTTTTCCATTGTACAGAGAAAGGTATACTCAAGCGCACCTCCAGTATTTGAAAGTATTTGTTTCTGTATCTGACCCTTGTCTGGTCTCAACAGTAGTACAGTACAGTAGGAAGTGTCTGTGACTGTTAGAGCCGGGAAGTGAGAGCTGGGTCGCAGCACCATGCTGTTTACCCTAGTAAACCTCTCCTTGTTTACCCTAGTAAACCTCTCCTTGTTTACCCTAGTAAACCTCTCCTTGTTTACCCTAGTAAACCTCTCCTTGTTTACCCTAGTAAACCTCTCCTTGTTTACCCTAGTAAACCTCTCCTTGTTTACCCCAGTAAACCTCTCCTTGTTTACCCTAGTAAACCTCTCCTTGTTTACCCCTGCTGCCTACTGACAATATGTGTAAACAGTTTGCCAACTGGACTGCCGTTGTCCCACCAACAAAACACTTGAGTGTGAGAATGTGGAAACTGGAGAAAGGAGGTAGAGAGAAGGAATAGTAAATAGGAGGAACATATGTTTCTAGGAGGCATAAGGGGTAGTTGAGAGGACAACTCTGAAACATGGAAAATGAGCGTGTGTGCGTGTGCGCGTGTGCGTGCAATCATACTGTAATTAGAACTTGAGTTCTCTGACTGATCAGTATGAAGTACATGTGGGTAGGCAGGACTGTGGGGGTACACATAGAGAGGCTTTCTGGCAGGGCTGGGGTCTTACTGCAGGAGAGACTGATGACAAACTGAAGGGACACTGTGATGTTTCTGTAACACTTTACTTCTTATGGCTGAGATCCCGTTAACGGGATCGACAGCCAGTGAAAGTGCAGGGCGCCAAATTCAAACAACAGAAATCTCATAATTCAAATTCCTCAAACATACAAGTATTTTACACCATTTTAAAGATAAATTGTTGTAAATCCAGCCACAGTGTCCGATTTCAAAAAGGCTTTACGACGAAAGCACACCAAACGATTATGTTAGGTCAGTACCTACTCACAGAAAAACACAGCCATTTTTCCAGCCAAAGAGAGGAGTCACAAAAAGCAGAAATAGAGATAAAATGAATCACTAACCTTTGATGATATTCATCAGATGACACTCATAGGACTTCATGTTACACAATACATGTATGTTTTGTTCAATAAAGTTCATATTAATATCCCAAAATCTTAGTTTACATTGGCGCGTTATGTTCAGTAATGTTTTGCCTCCAAAACATCCGCTGATTTTGCAGAGAGCCACATCAATTTACAGAAATACTCATAATAAACATTGATAAAAGATACAATTATTATACATGGGACTTTAGATAAACTTCTCCTTAATGCAACCGCTGTGTCAGATTTCAAAAAAACTTTACGGAAAAAGCACACCATGCTATAATCTGAGTACAGGGCTCAGAGCCCAAACAAGCCATACAGATATCCGCCATGTTGTGGAGTCAACAGAAGTCAGAAAAAGTATATAAATATTCACTTACCTTTGATGATCTTCATCAGAATGCACTCCCAGGAATCCCAGTTCCACAATAAATGTTTGTTTTGTTCGATAACGTTCATAATTTATGTCCAAATACCTCCTTTTTGTTTGCGCGTTTAGTTCCAAAATCCAAATTGATGACGCGCAGGTCAGACAAAAAGTCAAAAAATTCCATTACAGTTCGTAGAAACATGTCAAACGATGTATAGAATCAATCTTTAGGATGTTTTTAACATAAATCCTCAATAATGTTTCAACCCGGAGAATTCCTTTGTCTTCAGAAATGCGATGGAACGCAGGTGACCAGCTCATGCCAGACTCCTGACTCGAAGAGCTCTCCTTCCCTCATTCTTCACAGTAGAAGCATCAAACAAGGTTCTAAAGACTGTTGACATCCAGTGGAAGCCGTAGGAAGTGCAATATGACAGGATTTTGCCTGCCATATGAGTTCTGTTATACTCACAGACATCATTCAAACAGTTTTAGAAACTTCAGAGTGTTTTCTATCCAAATCTGCTACTAGTATGCATATCTTAGCTTCTGGGACTGAGTAGCAGGCAGTTTACTCTGGGCACATTAATCATCCAAGCTACTCAATACTGCCCCCAGCCATAAGAAGTTTTAAAGCCAACATATACAGGTATAATGCATTATGATACGGTTGCAATGCATTGTGCATCATAAAGGTTAATGAATGCTTATAAAAAGTAATACAGCATTATAGACCTGTGAGCCACTGTACCACTGCACTGTAAATAATGTTACTGGATCTTCTGTCCAGTGAAAAACCACTGAAAGGCAGCCTTTCTTGAAGAATTCCCTTGTCACAAACACATATCCTCCTTTCCAGACTGACAATAATAGCTGATACCTTTTATCTGAATCAAAGTAGAGCCAGCTACTGTATCCTAGTTTCCCCTGGCCACTACACTACAGTACACTACAGTACACTACAGTACAGTACACTACAGTATACAACAGTACAGTACAGTACACTACAGTACACTATAGAACAGTACACTACAGAACACTACAGTACACTATAGTACAGTACACTACAGTACACTACACTACACTACAGTACACTACAGAGCACTACAGTACATTATAGTACAGTACACTACAGAACACTACAGTACACTGCACGACAGTATACTACAGTACAGTACACTACAGTACACTACACGACAGTATACTACACTACAATACACTACACTACAGTATGCTACACTACAATACACTACACTACAATACAGTACACTACATTATACTACAATACACTACACTACAGTACACTATAATACAGTACACTACACTAGACTACAGTACACTACATTACACTACAGTACACTACATTACACTACATTACACTACACTACATTACACTACACTACAATACACTACATTACATCCCAGTACAGTACATTACACTACAGTATACTACACTACAGTACACTACATTAAACTACAGTACACTACACTACACTACAGTACAGTACACTACAGTACACTACAGTACACCACACTATAGCACACTACAGTATTGTACACTACACTCCAGTATACTACAGTATACTACACTACAGTATACTACAGTACACTACATTACAGAACAATACAGTATACTACACTATAGTACAGTACATTACACTACAGTTCACTACAGTATACTACACTACAGTACACTACATTATATTACAGTACAGTACACTACACTACAGTACACTACAGACACAGTCGTTTTTCTAGAAAGAACAGTACACTGAGCCACATGGGGCCTTCTATTAAAGCTAAATAAGGGAGATAGAGGGACAACAGAATTCAGTCAACAGAGATTAAGGCAAAGAAAATGGAAGGAGAGAGGTAAGTGAAGGAGATTGAGTCAGAGAGGGGAGAGAGAGTAAGAGAAAAGGAAAGGGGAGACCGACAGAGAGGGAGAGAGAATGAGGTAGGGGAGAGGGAGCGACAGAAAGCAAAATAAAGAGTGTGTGAGAGAGGTAGAGAGGTAAAGAGGTAGAGAGAGAGAACAGTACTCTGTCGTAACCCTTTTAGTGAGATTAGCTGCAGTCCTCATGTCTCGCTTACAGCGCCAATATTCATCTTCTGACTCAGCCCTTCTCTCACCCCCTTTCTCTCTCCCTTCTTCTCATCCCTCTCTCTCTCTTACATCCTTCCTCTGCTGTAAATTATCTCCAATGACATGACAGAGGTGCCCCTGCACTGTGTTGCCAAACATCCCAAGCAGCTAGCCACAGGAGCTGTCCTGGCTTGATTTATACAGAGGACCTCATCCTCTTCTCTCCTTTCCCCTCATACCACATCCCCCCTTCCCCCTCTTCTCTCCTTTCCCCTCATACCACATCCCCCCATCTCCTCTTCTTCTTTCATCAATCCCTCCATCTCTGTCTGAGGTTGTCTCTCTCTAGTTCATTCAGTTCATTTTGAGCGTCCATTACCGGTGTGAGCGACATTAGCAGCCTCATACGCAGGCAGATTGCTTCTGCTAAACAGTGCATATTATTGGCAACTCATTTACCAGAGTAAATAGAGAGAAATGGAGGGGGATTCAATAGGAGCACTGAGGCTCCCCCTCTCTCCCTCTCTTCACCTCCCCCTCTGTGAGGGTCTTTCCTCTCTCCCCCTCTCTCCCTATCTTCACCTCCCCCTCTGTGAGGGTCTTTCCTCTCTCCCTCTCTTCACCTCCCCCTCTGTGAGGGTCTTTCCTCTCCCCCTCCTCTCGTTCATGAACTCATCTGTCCGTCCTCACCCCCCTCTCTTTCACCCCTCCCTACTCACTTTGCACTCTAGTGTGTTCATCTTCTTCGAGTCCCTTTCTCTGTACTGTACCACCTACTGCTACTCCTATAGAGCTCCTTCCCTTATTTAGCTTTCAAATGAAACCCCCTCCTCCCCACCCCTCTCCTCTCTCGGTCCCTCTCTTCCAAATTTCATTTTGGCCCTGGGCTGCCTTTCATGGGGAAAGAGAAATTGGGAAAGTCGGGGGAAAGAAGACAGGATTCATAATTGGAGTGCCTGGGGGGATGGGGGGAGGGGGGGAGGGAGAAAGGGATGGGAGTGGGGGGAAAGGGATGGGAGGGGGGGCAGATTTTGGCCCCAAACATTAAATATTAACACCTTTTCTCGTCTCTGTCTCTTTAGTGACACCCAGTGATTGGGTTCCCCTCTCACGCTTTCATTTTTTTATGACATTTTTAGGCATACACACACACAAGCAGGCTCAAATTGAGTTTCTCTGAAAATGGGCGCTGGGCGCTAGGAGACAGAGAGCTTCCAGTAATTGGTTGTCTCTCCTCTGCTTTGTATCTCTTTAATGGGGACAGTAATGAAATTCTACTTTATATTTTTAGCCAATTCCAAATGTCATTTACTGTTTAGACTGTCTCACTCACAGTTTTCCTTTGTTATATACAGCAGCACAGACATTCAAGGTCTCATATCCAGGCTGGGCGATGGATGGCCATTTCCTCACTAACCCTCTTTTAATAGACCGATATATACTGGAATCAGATTCTGTCAAATAATTTAGCTTTATTAATGACCTTCCTGATATTCTCTATGAAAGATATGTTACATTTTACACTGTAACTGTTAATAGACTTGAGTACCAGCTAAATACATTGGTAGTAAATCACAGACAATATTTCAAACCCATTTAGCTACAGCAGCCAAGCCTATTGCCTTATTTCTTTACCTCTTAATCTGGTTAGAGACAAATCTTTCTAAATCCTTATTCTACAAAAAAAAAATCCTGCCACTGTGGGGAAGCAGGGGCAACTCATGACTCGTAGATTTAAAAGTTAGTTTATTTAGTAAGTAGAAGTTAACTCTGTCCCAATGAACAAAACATTCTCTCACCACTACCGTCTGTATCAGCATAATCTCCCCCTCTATCGCCAGTCTCCTCCCTCTCTCCTCCCTCCCTGTCTCCCCCTCTCCTCCCTCCCTGTCTCCCCCTCTCCTCCCTCCCTGTCTCCCCCTCTCCTCCCTCCTCCCTCTCTCCTCCCTCCCTGTCTCCCCCTCTCCTCCCTCCCTGTCTCCCTCTCTCCTCCCTCCCTGTCTCCCTCTCTCCTGTCTCCCTCTCTCCTGTCTCCCTCTCTCCTGTCTCCCTGTCTCCCTCTCTCCTGTCTCCCTGTCTCCCCCTCTCCTCCCCCCTGTCTCCTCCCTCCCTGTCTCTCCCTCTCTCCCTCCCTGTCTCCCTCTCTCCTGTCTCCCCCTCTCCTCCCTCCCTCTCTCCTCCCTCCCTCTCTCCCTCTCCCTCCCTGTCTCCCTCTCCCTCCCCCTCTCCTCCCTCTCTCCCTCCCCCTCTCCTCCCTCCTCCCTCTTTCCCCCCTCCCAGTCTCCCCCTCCTCCCTCCCTGTCTCCCCCTCTCCCTCCCTCTCTCTCCCTCCCTGTCTCCCCCTCTCCTCCCTCCCTGTCTCCCTCCCTCCCTCCTCCCTCCCTGTCTCCCCCTCTCCTCCCTCCCTCCTCCCTCCCTGTCTCCCCCTCTCCTACCCCTGTTACAAAGTACAGCCAGACAGGCCTAACCAAGCCTCCCACTGAATGGGTTTGACTCTTGACCCCATCGCCAAGACAACTGGAGTGGCGAGGCGGAATGTCTTGTGAGACAAAAGTGCTGAGCTGAGCTGACCTTGTATCCCACTTCACACTGTTAGTCCAAGGGCCCTAAACTGTGGCCGAGTCATTGAGCTTTGGAGGGGGACTCTGAGAGTAGTGTTTTATGGCATAACAGAGGAGGATATATGGATTCTCATACTGATATCTGTGTCATTGAGGAGTAGGATAAGTAGTGCATTTATAGCACAGTAGATTGTGGATGCGTCCATACGCTTAACAACCTGTCCTGTTTGATTCAGTGGAGAACGTCAGCTCACATCCTCTGAATCAACACACACACACACACACACACACACACACACACACACACACACACACACACACACACACACACACACACACACACACACACACACACACACACACACACACACACACACACACACACACACACACAGATATGTGGTCAAACAGAAGCTGTGTGCATGCTCGGTGAACAAGCCCTTGACGGTAAATAAGCTGAATGGTCAAATAAAACACCAGGCTTCTGGTTCCTCTTAGACACAAGTCTGTTAAACCCACCTGACCTTCAGCACCTGTGGCCAACATGTAGTGTAGAAACCCAGCCTTTCACAACTTGTTTATACCAGTGAGCTACGATCCCCTCTCTTAGGAGGACTGCTTAGACTGAAACTAGAACATGAAATCTGACTAAATGACTGAGAGTGTGTGGGTCAAATCAAATGTTATCGCAGGTGCAGTGAAATGCTTATGTTTCTAGCTCCAACAGTGCAGTAATACCTAACAATACACACAAATCCCCCAAATAAAAAGAAAGGAATTAAGAAATAACAGAACGAGCAATGTCAGAGTCCGGAATATAAATATATATATGATGGTGTGTATAGGCAGTATGGCCAGTATATTAATAGAAAAAGTGGGTACAGCAGTAGTTATATAGGATGGGCCTTGACTAGAATACAGTATATACATATGAAGTGGGTAAAACAGTATGTAAACATTATTAAAGTGACCAATGTTCAACGACTATGTACATAGGGCAGCAGTCTCTGTCACGATCGTCGTCAGGGTGGAAATGACCGGACCAAGGTGCAGCGTGGTGAGCGTACATTTATTTTTATTATGAATGTCGCCAACAAAAACAACAAAAACGAACGTGAAGCTGACTAGGGCTATACAGGCCACTAACACAGACAACTACCCACAACTAAGGTGGCAAAACAGGCTGCCTAAGTATGATTCCCAATCAGAGACAACGATAGACAGCTGTCCCTGATTGAGAACCACACCCGGCCAAAACATAGAAACAGAAAACATAGAAATAAAGAAACTAGAATGCCCACCCTAGTCACACCTTGGCCTAACCAAAATAGAGAATAAAAGCCTCTCTATGGCCAGGGTGTGACACTCAAGGTGCAGGGTAGAGTACAGAGTGGTAGTCGGCTGGTAACAGTGACTAAGTTCACGGCAGGGTACAGGGCAGAGGCCGGCTAGTGGTGACTATTTAACAGTTGGATGGCCTGGAGATAGAAGCTGCTTTTCTGTTTGTACTTTCTCCACCTTCTAGAGTTAATTAAACGGCTACCCGGGCTTTCTGCTTTTCATCCCCTATCTACATGTACATATTACCTCAATCAATCAATCACCTAACCAAACCTACATGTACATATTAACTCAATCAATCTCCCCAACAACCTCGTACCGCAGTACACGGACTCGGTATCTTATATATAGCCTGTATATAGTCTCATTATTGTTATTTTATTGTGTTACTATTTTCTTTTATCTATTTGTTAATTTTCTTACTTTTTAACTGCATTGTTGGAAAGGGCTCGTAAGTAAGCATTTCACGGTAAAGTTGTGTTCGGCGCATGTGACAAATAACATTTGATTTGATTAATTTTAGATGGTAGCAGGGTGAACAGGCCGTGGCTCTAGTGGCTGTTGTGTCGTCTGCAAACTTGATGATTGAGTTGGAGACGTACGTGGCCTCGCAATCATGGGTGAACAGGGAGTACAGGAGAGGGCTGAGCATGCAACCATGTGGGGCCCCCGTGTTGAGGATCAGTGGAGTTGTTGTTGCCTACCTTCACAGCCTGGGGTTGGCCTGTCAGGAAGTCTAGGACCCAGTTGCACAAGGCGGGGTTCAGACCCAGGGCCCCGAGCTTAGTGATGGGCTTGGAGGGCACTATGGTGTTGAATGCTGAGCTGTAGTCGATGAACAGCATTCTTACATAGGTATTACTCTTGTCCAGATGGGATAGGGCAGTGTTCAGTGCGATGACGATTGCATCATCCGTGGATCTGTTAGGGCGGTATGCCAATTGTTGTGGGTGTCGGGTAAAGTGGAGGTGATATGATCCTTAACTAGCCTCTCAAAGCACTTCATGATGACAGAAGTGCGTGCTATGGGGCGATAGTCATTTAGTTCAGCTACCTTCACTTTCTTGGGTACAGGAACAATGGTGGGCATCTTAAGCTAGTGGGGACAACAGACTGGGATAGGGAGAGATTGAATATGTCTGTAAACACTCCAGCCAGCTGGTCTGCACATACTCTGAGGACACGGCTTGAAATGTTTTGTGCGAATGCTGCCATCTATCCATGGTTTTTGGTTTGGATAAGTTGTAATTGTCACAGTGGGAACAACATCCGCTATCTACTTCCTGATGAACTCAGTCACAGAGTCAGTGTATACTTCAATACATATCCTAGTCTGCGTGATCAAAACAATCTTGAAGCGTAGATTCCCATTGGTCAGACCAATGTTGAACAGTCCTTACCACGGGTGCTTCCTGTTTAAGTTTCTGCTTATAAGAGGGAAGGAGCAGAATGGAGGCATGATCTGATTTGCCAAAGGGAGGGTGGGGGAGGGCCTTGTAGCCATCCCGGAAGGGGGAGTAGCGATGGTCAGAGTGCTTGATGAATGAGTAGCACAGGAGATGTGTTGATAAAACTTCGGTAGCGTTTTCCTAAGATTTCCAGTAAATGCAGCCTCAGGATATGCGGTTTCCAGTTTGCACAAAGACAGTATGTGTGGGTGAGCTGGCATTCTGCCACTCTTAAGGTGGTATTGTACCAGACAGACCTCCGGTAGCTGTGGTGTAGGGGTGTGTATGGGTGCTCTGTGGCATCTGCATCCGGGACAGGCCTATCTGTGGGACGTTAGACGGGTGTCCTGACTCTCTGAGGTCATTAAAGATCCCATGGCACTTATCGTAAGAGTAGGGGTGTTAACCCCGGTGTCCTGGCTAAATTCCCAATCTGGCCCTCAAACCATCACGGTCACCTAATAATCCCGAGTTTACAATTGGCTCTTTCATCCCCCTCCTCTCCCCTGTACCTATTCCCCAGGTCTTTGCTGTAAATGAGAACGTGTTCTCAGTCAACTTACCTGGTAAAATAATGGATAAATAAAAAAACAAAAAAAATCTCATCCTGCAATAGCCCTCTCTGGGCACACATACACATACGCATACATACACATACACACAAACCCTAATCTTACACACACAGCCACCAACCATATGAAAACAGCCCAGGCAGACACCCCATTAGAACAACAGCTGTAATGTGACCCTTGATAAGGTCGGAGGATGTTTGAATCAAAATGGATGGCTGCTAGATATCATCTCTTTCAACAATAGATCATTAGAATCAACCACAAGTCATGACTGAGGGACTTATGATAGAGACTGGAGACAGAAGCCTCTTTTAGTCTGCTGGCCTGTTCTAAGGTTACTTTAATTGGTTCCTGCCAGTATCATTGTCTCTTGCTAGGGAATCGTATTCTGTTATTATGTTCATTAAATAATTTAGAATACACGGAGGACAGTAATGACTACTAGTGAAATCAGTGAGAAACAGAATCTCTTATGTTTAAGTTGAAACGGATTTGTTCCCACTAGCGCTAAGTGTCTTGTGACAACAGTATGCTGGATGGAAGTGCCTCAGTTGATTTAAGAAGAACTTCTAGTTGACTATGTGCTGTTCCTGTATCTCTCACCACAGTTCAGCACCAGGAGGTCTAGAATCTAGACAGACATACTTTTGGTGTTTTGACGTCCCACATAGTTTAGGAGTGACAGTCGGTCAGACACCCTCTCCATCGAGACATTAAAACAACACAGACCTCCCTGATGGCACAGGAGATATACAGTTGAAGTCGGAAGTTTACATACACTTAGGTTGGAGTCATTAAAACTCGTTTTTCAACCACTCCCCAAATGTCTTGTTAACTAACTATGGTTTTGGCAAGTCGATTAGGACATCTACTTTGTGCATGACACAAGTCATTTTTCCAACAATTGTTTACAGACAGATTATTTCACTTATAATTCACTGTATCACAATTCCAGTGGGTCAGAAGTTTACATACACTAAGTTGACTGTGCCTTTAAACAGCTTGGACAATTCCAGAAAATGATGTCATGACTTTAGAAGCTTCTGATAGGCTAATTGACATCATTTGAGTCAGTTGGAGGTGTACCTGTGGATGTATTTCAATACCTACCTTCAAACTCAGTGCCTCTTTTCTTGACATCATGGGAAAATCTAAAGAAATCAGCCAAGACTTCAGAAAAAAATTGTAGACCTCCACAAGTCTGGTTCATCCTTGGGAGCAATTTCCAAACGCCTGAAGGTACCACGTTCATCTGTACAAACAATAGTGCACAAGTATAAACACAATGGGACCACGCAGCCATCATACCGCTCAGGAAGGAGACGCGTTCTGTCTCCTAGAGATGAACGTACTTTGGTGTGAAAAGTGCAGTTCAATCCCAGAACAACAGCAAAGGACCTTGTGAAGATGCTGGAGGAAACAGGTACAAAAGTATCTATATCCACAGTAAAACGAGTCCTATATCGACATAACCTGAAAGGCCGTTCAGGAAGGAAGAAGCCACTGCTCCAAAACCGCCATAAAAAAAGCCAGACCACGGTTTGCAACTGCACATGTGGACAAAGATCGTACTTTTTGGAGAAATGTCCTCTGGTCTGATGAAACAAAAATAGAACTGTTTGGCCATAATGACCATTGTTATGTTTGGAGGGAAAAGGGGGAGGCTTGCAAGCCAAAGAACACCATCCCAACCGTGAAGCACAGGGGTGGCTTTGTGGGGTTCTTTGCTACAGGAGGGATTGGTGCACCTCTTCCCTCCCACTGGACCCCAAAGTTGGGCTTTATCCCCCACCCTCCTGGCCACCCCTCTCCCCCTCTTTCTCCTTCCCTAAATCTCTCCATCTCTCTCCCCCTCTCCATCCATCCCATCTCATCCCTCCATCTCTTTGGCTCTCCTCTCTTTCATCCTAGTTCATGGGTAAATGTCAGATCTCTTCATTAGCATCTGATACATATCAATGTGTTCCCCCAAAGGTCACCACTTAGCTTGACATCACAGCAATAAAGTCCCTGAGGCTGATATCTGCTCAATATTCAGGAGCTTTGAATGAGAATGTAGTCGGCCCAACAAACATATTTCCACTTTCTATTTTGTTCTTTGTTCGTCTCTGCCTGTATCAGTGGCTAGTTTCCTTTCTCTGTTATATTAAGTTTGTTACCATGTAGTTTCAATTCTTTTTTCACATCCCCCTCTTTCCTCTATGTCTGTCTGTGGCTCCCTTTGTAAGCTAGCGTGTTTGCGTGTGTCTGCGTTTGTGTGTGTGTGTGCCAGCAGCTGTTGTTCCTGAGCTGCACCTGTTCTTGTCTCATCATGGTAGTGTTGACGGATGCCAGGTCTTACAAAGACCCACTCCACCACGAATCGAGAGAAAATACACTCGAAATGAAATGTTCCGTTTTTACATCTCAAATGTTGCCTGACTACAATATTTTCTCTTGATATGTTAATAAATAAATGCTGTGTTTACCTGCCTACGTATCATAGATCGCAAGACCATTATAAGTCAATAGGGCTAACTGGCTAGCTACTACTGTTAGCTAGCCAGATAGCCACAAATATTTGTTAGCTATCTACAGAAGAAGAATTGACATCCAACTTGCATAACATTAGTTGTAGCTAATTTTTGCCTGTTAAACTATCTAGTTAGCTACATTATGTAGCTAGTAGCTAGCTTATAGTTATGAAGTTAAACGTTTGCTTTGTGTATATCTTGTTTAGTCTCTATTGTTGCCATTGTTCTGGCTGGAAGAAGGTTCAGTGAATGGGGAGGTGCAGCGTGAGGTAATACAGTAGGGGTATGTGAGTACTTCTCAAATGGAATGTTTTATGTGTTCTCCACACTCTCGTCCTCATAAGACCGTACTCAAGAGAGCGTCCTCGGAGAATGCTCTCAGAGCATGAGTGTGGAGCATGGTAGTATGCATATTGAGAAACACCCTGTATGTTATATGTTCTATATGACACATCAGTATGGGATGCCAGTTTGACGGAACCATTAGGATGTATATTAATGTGTATATTACATACCTAAATCTGTATCACACACATCATTAATCATCCTGCTGTGTTGTATATGCTACAGTGCCCCTTGACTTATTCCACATTTTGTTACAGTCTGAATTCAAAATTGATTAAGTAAAACAAAATCTCACCCATCTACACACAATACCCCATAATGACAGTGAAAACATTTTTTTTTACATTTTTTAAACTTTAAACAGAAATATCTAATTTACATAAGTATTCACACCCCTGAGTCAATACTTTGTAGAAGCACATTTGGCAGCGATTACAACTGTGTCTTTTTGGGTATGTCTCTAAGAGCTTTGCACACCTGGAATGTACAATATTTGTACATTATACTTTTTAAAATTATTCAAGCCCTGTCAAGATCATTGTTCATTGCTAGACAGCCATTTTCAAGTCTTGCCGTAGATCTTCAAGCCAATTTAAGTCAAAACATAACTGTCTTGGTAAGCAACTCCAGTGTAGATTTGGCCTTGTGTTTTAGGTTATTGAAAAGTGAAAGGTGAATTTGTCTTCCCTTGTCTGTTGGAAAACAGACTGAACCAGGTTTTCCTCTAGGATTTTGCCTGTGCTTAGCTCTATTCTGTTTCTTTTTATCCTAAAAAGCTCCCTATGCTTGTCCTTGCTCCCTATGCGCTGATGACAAGCATACCCATAACATGATGCAGCCAATACCATGCTTGAAAATATGAAGAGTGGTACTCAGTGATGTGTTGTGTTGGATTTGCCCCAAACATAATGCTTTGTATTCAGGACAAAAAGTTATTTTCATGTTTTGCAGTATTACAAACAGGATGCATGTTTTGGAATATTTTTATTCTGTACAGGCTTCCTTCTTCTCACTCTGTCATTTAGGTTAGTATTGTGGAGTAACTACAATGTTCTCTTATCTGTAACTGTTTTAAAATCCCCATTGGCCTCATGGAGAAATCCCTGAGCAGTTTCCTTCCTCTCTGGCAACTGAGTGACGGGTTGCATTGATACACCTTCCGAAGTGTAATTAATAACTTCACCATGCTCAAAGGGATATTCAGCATCTGCTTTTATTATTTGTACACATCTACCAATTGGAGCCCTTCTTTGCGAGGCATTGAAAACTTTCCTGGTCTTTGTGGTTGAATCTGTGTTTGAAATTCATTACTTGATTGAGGGAACTTACAGATAATTGTATATGTGGGGTACAGAGATAGGGTAGTTATTCATAAATCGATTTAACCACTTATTGAACGAGGAATGAGTACATGCAACTTATTATGCGATTTTTTAAGCACATGTTTACTCCTGAACTTATTTAGGTTTGCCATAACAAAGGGGTTGAATACTTATTGACTCAAGACATTTCAGCTCCAATTTTTTTATTGATTTCTAAAATCTTCTAGAAACAAAATTATATTTAGCCATTATGAGTGTGTAGATCAGTGACACAAAATCTCAATTGAATCAATTTTAAATTCAGGATGTAACACAACAAAATTGCGAAAAAGTTAAGGTAATGCCACTGTCACGCTGGTAGAAAGGATTTGGAGAAAGGTGCAGGAATACACTAGGGGTTTTTAATACACCCAAAACAAACATGTATACAACAACACTGGGCTGTACCCAAACAAAAGAGCGAGGGTCAACCTCGATGACCGACACGGGACGATACCCGTAATACACAATATATGAAGCACACAGCATAACAGCTGCACCAACGCATGGGTACTCACACCACCAACGGACATGGGAACAATCACCGACAAAGACAGAGGGAACAGAGGGCACGTATATAACATACTAATCAGGGGAAATGGGAACCAGGTGTGTGTAATCAGACAAGACAGTCCGGGGTTGATGATAATGAATCCCGTTCAGTGAAGCCTAGAAAGCCGGTGACGTAAACCTCCGGTACTGGTGAACAGAATGAGCAGCAGTACCAGGGGGATCCGTGACAGCCACATTAACAGTTATCAGTGAGTAGGTCCATTTTGGAGCCAATGAGAGAGAGAGGCCTTATGAATAGTGACTGAGAAACACATGCAGGCACGCTCATACACACGTTCACACATAGGGAGAGATAGTAGAGACAGGATGCCCTGTGGGTGTTCAGATGCTGTTTGAGAGAGAGGGATGAAAGCAGGAAAGTCCGAGCAGTAGGCAGGCAGGGGAATGAAAAACTCAGTTTGATGTCCAGAATACAACAGTAGGTATGGAGACAACAAGGGAAAGAGAGAAAAATAACAAGTAACGAGAGAAGAAAAGAAAGGGTTGAGGAGGGGATCCTGCTGGTTCCTTTCATAATGAGGGGCTCCTGCTGTGTGTGTAAGCCAGTGCTATGTTAGAAGGATTTAGTCAGATGTACTCCCATTAACTGTTTAACACAGTATGTATGAGGGACTGTACCATGGAAAGCTTAAAACACTAAGCTCAATTGAGCTCCTGTACCACTGTGTAGTATTTAACTAGGGGATTTGTGTTATCAATGTGACTTCCAGTATGGGCCTATGTCTTTGTGGAAGCTCTACTCTAGTTGTTCTAGCACCACTCGTGTAGCTTATATTGCTCATCAATACTGCATGCTTAGTGTGTGTGCGTGCGTGCTCCATGTCAGTCAGTGTGTCTGTGGGTCACAGTTGGAGCGTCTAGTTCCCATCTGTCCGTCCGTCCCACACCACACACACACCTTCTCTTTGTTTTCTGTAAATCGGATTATCTACCCACGTCAGTTAATGGGACCCCCATGCACCAACCCCCCCACTTCCCCTCCAACATACACACCCCACCCACTCGCACAGACAGATCCCACTCCCCTCACACACACACTAAAAAACACCCACGCACACCCCTCGCCCTCCAAAACACACACACACACACACACACACACACACACACACACACACACACACACACACACACACACACACACACACACACACACACACACACACACACACACACTCTCTCTCTCTCTCTTTTGAGCTCCTGCTGTGGGATCAGATTGGTTCAAGGAGTCACTAATTACTTCATAATTGCCCCTCTGTCTGCCCAGCTAACTCATGGGTAAAACACAAGGGTTAACTACATTGATCAGACTGTATTTGGCCTGGCAGAGAAAGAGAATCCACTGGGCACAGACGTCAGTTCAACGTCTAGTTTTGATTTACATTTGGTTGAGTTATCAACTACAGTGAATTCAACTTGAAATCAAGAATAAATGTCACCCTGTCATTGGATTTAGGTGTAAAGTTGAAAAGAAGAAAAAAATATCAATAACTTTTTTGCAAATCCAATCATTTTCCCACGTTGATTCAGTCATCAAATATATTTTTTTGTTGCTGAAATGAAGTGGAAACTATGTTGAGTCAAGCAGTTTTTGCCCAGTGGAAGGAGAGGTAATAGGAATGGTGGGGTTGGAGAAAGCCATAAAGACAGAGAGTAAAGAGAGAAGAGAGACAGGAGAGAGGAAGAGACCGACAGACATGCTGGGTAGGTGTGACAGTCCCAAGCCCACATAGACACTACCTGTGTATTCTGAGAGAGAGAGAGAGAGAGAGAGAGAGAGAGAGAGAGAGAGAGAGAGAGAGAGAGAGAGAGAGAGAGAGAGAGAGAGAGAGAGAGAGAGAGAGAGAGAGAGAGAGAGAGAGAGAGAGAGAGAGAGAGAGAGAGAGAGAGAGAGAGAGAGAGAGAGAGAGAGAGAGAGAGAGAGAGAGAGAGAGAGAGAGAGAGAGAGAGAGAGAGAGAGAGAGAGAGAGAGAGAGAGAGAGAGAGAGACTCCATCTGCAGTGTGTGGGTCACATTGGGTCTTGGTGTCTGACCCTGGAGGAATCTCTCACACACAAAATGTTTTTTTTCCTTTATGTTGTATTTGTGCATCTCTGAGTGATGTTCTATCGATTCCAGGGGTTATTTCAGGTTGTAGGTGATTTTTTCTTTCATTTTAACTCCTCTCTGTCTCTCTAAAACACCAACACCATCCTTTCATCCCCATATCTCTCCTTATTACCACTACCAAACAGGAGCCATATTCCCAACACTCCACCCACACACCAAACTAGCTTTTCCCACAGGCTAATTCTTATATGAATTGAAAATAGTATGCCCAAATCTGGTCCTGTCCAAGTTCACTGCACACTACACTACATCAGCAGTGTTTCTGCAGTATTTATCGCTCTAGTGTATTCTCTCCTTACACACACACACACACACTGTAAATCCACTCTCTGTATGTGAACACGCGTTCCTCCACTCTCTGTGGAAAAGCCCATTCCCCCTCAGGAGACTGAAAATATTTGGCATGGGTTCTCAGATCCTCAGAGCATCCTGACTGGTTGCATCACCACCTGGTATGGCAACTGAT
This sequence comes from Salvelinus alpinus, assembly GCF_045679555.1. NCBI lineage: Eukaryota > Metazoa > Chordata > Actinopteri > Salmoniformes > Salmonidae > Salvelinus > Salvelinus alpinus. The sequence goes on along the minus strand of NC_092120.1, from coordinate 1,267,972 downwards.
CAGCCTCCGACCGCAAGGCACTACAAAGGGTAGTGCGTAAGGCCCAGTACATTACTGGGGCCAAGCTTCCTGCTATCCAGGACCTCTATACCAGGCGGTGTCAGAGGAAGGCCCTAAAAATTGCCAAAGACTCCAGCCACCCTAGTCATCGACTGTTATCTCTATTACTGCATGGCAAGCGGTACCGGAGCGCCAAGTCTATGTCCAAAAGGCTTCTTAACAGGTTCTACCTCCAAGCCATAAGACTCCTGAACAGCTAATCAGATGGCTACCTGGGCTATTTGCACTAACCCCCCCCCCCTCTTTTACGCTGCTGCTACTCTCTGTTTATTGTCTATGCATTGTCACTTTACCTCTACCTACATGTACATATTACCTCAATTACCTCAACTAACCTGTACCCCCGCACATTGACTCTGTACCAGTTCCCCCTGTATATAGCCTCGCCACTGTTCCTCTTTAATTATTTGTTATTTTTCTATTTTCTTCTTTTTAATTATAATTTTTTTACTTCAGTTTATTTAGTAAATACTTTAACACTTGTTTTTCTTAAAACTGTATTGTTGGGCTTGTAAGTAAGCATTTTACTGTAAGGTCTACACCTGTTGTATGTAATAAATAACATTTGATTTGATGACGTGATATTTTGCAGTCATGTGTGTAAGTGTATCCAGTAAAGATCTCCCCTGGCCTATTATGTAAGGCTGTCAGTGTGTGTATGTCTTCTACATAGTATGGAATAATACAGCGTAGGGTCAACTGTACCATACTGAACAGGCCTGATCCTGTTAACACACAGTCTACATTATACATGTCATCAGATTTAGTAGCAGATTCATTGTAGTGATACTTGCCATTTAGCTAGTGACCACAACATCATACACAGCTATGAATGCCAAGGCCTAATAGTATATGGAGGTTTTTATTAGATATAGACGGCACTGAATGAATCCCAAATGGAAATGAATGTAGCCTCTTCTATTGTAGTCTGATCTCCCAGTCTACTGTTACTGCCTGCTGGGAAGCAGAGTGGAGAATGGTAGCAGTGAGAGACCTCCCCACTGTTACTACCTGCTGGGGAGCAGAGTGGAGAATGGTAGCAGGGAGAGACCTCCCCACTGTTACTGCCTGCTGGGGAACAGAGTGGAGAATGGTAGCAGGGAGAGACCTCCCCACTGTTACTGCCTGCTGGGGAGCAGAGTGGAGAATGGTAGCAGGGAGAGACCTCCCCACTGTTACTGCCTGCTGGGGAGCAGAGTGGAGAATGGTAGCAGTGAGAGACCTCCCCACTGTTACTGCCTGCTGGGGAAGCAGAGTGGAGAATGGTAGCAGGGAGAGACCTCCCCACTGTTACTGCCTGCTGGGGAAGCAGAGTGGAGAATGGTAGCAGGGTGTTCTCACTGTCACTGAGCAGAGTGGAGAATGGTAGCAGGGAGAGACCTCCCCACTGTTACTGCCTGCTGTGGAGCAGAGTGGAGAATGGTAGCAGTGAGAGACCTCCCCACTGTTACTGCCTGCTGGGGAGCAGAGTGGAGAATGGTAGCAGGGAGAGACCTCCCCACTGTTACTGCCTGCTGGGGAACAGAGTGGAGAATGGTAGCAGGGAGAGACCTCCCCACTGTTACTGCCTGCTGGGGAGCAGAGTGGAGAATGGTAGCAGTGAGAGACCTCCCCACTGTTACTGCCTGCTGGGGAGCAGAGTGGAGAATGGTAGCAGGGAGAGACCTCCCCACTGTTACTGCCTGCTGGGGAACAGAGTGGAGAATGGTAGCAGGGAGAGACCTCCCCACTGTTACTGCCTGCTGGGAAGCAGAGTGGAGAATGGTAGCAGTGAGAGACCTCCCCACTGTTACTACCTGCTGGGGAGCAGAGTGGAGAATGGTAGCAGGGAGAGACCTCCCCACTGTTACTGCCTGCTGGGGAACAGAGTGGAGAATGGTAGCAGGGAGAGACCTCCCCACTGTTACTGCCTGCTGTGGAGCAGAGTGGAGAATGGTAGCAGTGAGAGACCTCCCCACTGTTACTGCCTGCTGGGGAGCAGAGTGGAGAATGGTAGCAGGGAGAGACCTCCCCACTGTTACTGCCTGCTGGGGAGCAGAGTGGAGAATGGTAGCAGTGAGAGACCTCCCCACTGTTACTGCCTGCTGGGGAGCAGAGTGGAGAATGGTAGCAGGGAGAGACCTCCCCACTGTTACTGCCTGCTGGGGAGCAGAGTGGAGAATGGTAGCAGGGAGAGACCTCCCCACTGTTACTGCCTGCTGGGGAAGCAGAGTGGAGAATGGTAGCAGGGAGAGACCTCCCCACTGTTACTGCCTGCTGGGGAAGCAGAGTGGAGAATGGTAGCAGGGAGAGACCTCCCCACTGTTACTGCCTGCTGGGGAAGCAGAGTGGAGAATGGTAGCAGTGAGAGACCTCCCCACTGTTACTGCCTGCTGGGGAGCAGAGTGGAGAATGGTAGCAGGGAGAGACCTCCCCACTGTTACTGCCTGCTGGGGAGCAGAGTGGAGAATGGTAGCAGTGAGAGACCTCCCCACTGTTACTGCCTGCTGGGGAGCAGAGTGGAGAATGGTAGCAGGGAGAGACCTCCCCACTGTTACTGCCTGCTGGGGAGCAGAGTGGAGAATGGTAGCAGGGAGAGACCTCCCCACTGTTACTGCCTGCTGGGGAAGCAGAGTGGAGAATGGTAGCAGGGAGAGACCTCCCCACTGTTACTGCCTGCTGGGGAAGCAGAGTGGAGAATGGTAGCAGGGAGAGACCTCCCCACTGTTACTGCCTGCTGGGGAAGCAGAGTGGAGAATGGTAGCAGGGAGAGACCTCCCCACTGTTACTGCCTGCTGGGGAAGCAGAGTGGAGAATGGTAGCAGGGTGTTCTCACTGTCACTGTTCACTATCCCCCCAGGAACCATTCACTGTCCATCTACCTCTCTCTCTCTCCCCTCCTCTCATTGATATCTAAGACACTGTGTGCATCCTAATGTTCCAGTTGAATGTAGAATCCACTGAGCTGCCTGCCAGAAAGGACACTCTGGTCTTTCTGACTGAGTGTCCTTCTGTATTCTACCCATTGTGTTCTACTCTGTCCTCAATAAACCGTCTGTCAGGCTGTTTGTTCATTACTATGAAAATGGCCAATCTTCATTTCATACGCGACTATAGTCGTTTTCATACATGGAGATTTGCACCCGACAAGGCCTTGTGTGGTCCTTGAAGATGTACCTCTGGGAATGGCACAATCCCAGCATGACGTGTTGTCCCTGTACCATGTTTAGAAAGACAGTGTTTTTCTCTCAGTGTGTGATTTTGTGTCTCTCAGTGAGTATAAAGTGTGTTTGGGGTTAGTTACAGACTGCTGCATCTTGCTGTTGTCTGTCTGTTTGTTTATCTGTGTGTGTTATCTGTCTGGGGCATCACAGGAAAAGGTGTGCTCCAGCACTGATAAAGACCTGCCTAGATGCCACTTAGCTTTTTTACCTTTCTTTTGAAACAATCAGAAGCTCTGATGGCTTTATGCAAACACAGACACATGCACACACACACGCACACGCACACGCACATCTGTAGGCTTCATTTAATTACAGGAGCTGGTAGGTTCAGTTAAAGGATGGACAATCTGGACTCAACTCCACAGCTGGAATCCACACCCATCTATTTACCTCCCTGAATCCTTTTCCTCCATCTCATCAATCGCTCCCTTCTTCTTCCCCTTGCCCTGACTGGTCCTGGATCTGTGTGTGTGTGTGTGTGTGTGTTTATTACGTAACATGCCATACACACATCTTTGGTATGGAGCGTTGAACAGTGTGTGGCATGTGTATGTAACGTTACACCCTTTGGTGGCCCCCTTGCCTTTCCCATCAGCAAACATTCTCTCATCTTATGCTGTTCTTTGAGCTTTCCTTTTTTGTTTTAGACTCATTTTTATAGAATAATAGGTATTTGACATAAAAACGTGTGTATTTAAACTCAACATAATAATGTGAAAGTCCCTCAATTAACTAATCATCACCTCTCTCTCTCTATCTCCATCCCTCTCTCTCTCTCTCCCCTCTCTCTCTCCCTCCCTCCCTCCCTCTCTCTCCCTCCCTCCCTCTCTCTCCTTCTCCCTCTCCCTCTCCCTCTCCCTCTCTCTGCCTCTCTCTCTCTCTGCAGTGTGCTGGGCCGTCGTGACAGTGACAGTGACTCCCAAGGTGGAGGTGATCAAGGGAGAGTCAGCCAGTCTGCCCTGCACCTTCAAAATCCCTCCCTCCCCGAACAACATTGTAGAGTGGTTCATTGTAAGTCTCCTACTACTTTACTCCTGGCTTCCCACATTAAAAAACACTACAGTTTTAAAAATACTACAGTTTACTATATAATACTACAGTGCTTACTATAGAATTGAGTAGTAAACTGTAGTATACTGTAGAATACTAACTACACAAATCAAATCACATTTTATTTGTCACATGCGCCGAGTACAACAGTTGTTTTAGTTATGGATCCATAACTAATTACTATGGGAATAAATATCACTGATTTACAGAAATATTGGAACAAAGTTGTCTAATGAAGGCAAACAATTTAGAATCCTCCAAACCTGTAGCCTACTCCCGACCGTCACGTTGTACAGCGCCATATTTTCCATCCTAACTGAAACCCTGAGGGTTTCGTTTTTCATGGAATAGAAACACCATAATATTAAGCAAATTAATTAAGCAAAAGTTTGAACACACCTACTCATTCCAAGATTTTTCTATATTTTTACTATTTTCTACATTGAAGAATAATAGTGAAGACATCACAACTATGAAATAACACATATGGAATCAGTTTAGAACAAATTCCTATTTACAAAGACAGCCTACTCCTTCCTCCCCAATGGGGATTTGAACCCCGGTCTCCCGCATGCTTCGCATTCTGTAGTACAGACATCGCCTGCTCTCCCTTATGTAAGGAATTAGGCACTTTATTTTTTATCGTCATTTTATGAACTGTTTATTAGGCTACTGTGCAGTCTACAATACATACTGTAGTTAACATGGAAAGTGCCTAATTACTTACATAAGGAAGAGCAGGCCATGTCTGTACTACAGAATGCGAAGCATGCGGGAGACCGGGGTTCAAATCCCCATTGGGGAGGAAGGAGTAGGCTGTCTGTGATGGCCACTCCAATACCTTGACTTTGTTGTTCTTAAGCCATTTTGCCACAACTTTGGAAGTATGCTTGGGGTCATTGTCCATTTGGAAGACCCATTTGCGACCAAGCTTTAACTTCCTGACTGATGTCTTGAGATGTTGCTTCAATATATCCACATAATATTCCTTCATCATGATACCAACTATTTTGTGAAGTGCACCAGTCCATCCTGCAGCAAAGAACCCCCATAACATGATGCTGCCACCCCCATGCTTCACGGTTGGGATGGTGTTCTTCGACTTGCAAGCCTCCCCCTTTTTCCTCCAAACATAACGATGGTCATTATGGTCAAACAGTTCTATTTTTGTTTCATCAGACCAGAGGACATTTCTCCAAAAAGTACGATCTTTGTCCCCATGTGCAGTTGCAAACCGTAGTCTGGCTTTTTTTATGGCGATTTTGGAGCAGTGGCTTCTTCCTTGCTGAGCGGCCTTTCAGGTTATGTTGATATAGGACTTGTTTTACTGTGGATATAGGTACTGCTTCCTCCATTATCTTCACAAGGTCCTTTGCTGCTGTTCTGGGATTGATTTGCACTTTTCACACCAAAGTACGTTCATCCCTAGGAGACAGAACGCATCTCCTTCCTGAGCGGTATGACGGTTGCGTGGTCCCATGGTGTTTATACTTGCGTACTATTGTTTGTACAGATGAACGTGGTACCTTCAGGCGTTTAGAAATTTCTCCCGAAGATGAACCAGACTTGTGGAGGTCTACAAATTTTGGGGGGCTGATTTCTTTTGATTTTCCCATGATGTCAAGCAAAGAGGCATTGAGTTTGAAGGTAGGCCTAGAAATACAACCACAGGTACACCTTCAAATGACTCAAATGATGTCAATTAGCCTATCAGAATCTTCTAAAGCCGTGACATCATTTTCTGGAATTTTCCAAGCTGTTTAAAGGCACAGTCAACTTAGTGTATGTAAACTTCTGACCCACTGGAATTGTGATACAGTGAATTATAATTGAAATAATCTGTCTGTAAACAATTGTTGGATAATTACTTGTGTCATGCACAAAGTAGATGTCCTAACCGACTTGCCAAAACTATAGTTTGTTAACAAGACATTTGTGGAGTGGTTGAAAACGAGTTTTAATGACTCCAACCTAAGTGTATGTAAACTTCCCACTTCAACTGTATTTAGGATGATACATTTTTGACCTGTTGCAATTGTAAGTGGGCCTAATAAAAAAAAATCCTACTTCTATTGGGCTGTTAAGCCTCATAGCCTACCTCAGCCAGTTAAGTTATTTTATATAGGTCTAGGCTCCGAAGAAATAGACTCCAATTAAGCCCTCTTATTGTTTGCAAAGTCAAATTCAAAATTCAAAAGGCACTCGCACATCTGAGCTATGTTTTTTGCAGGTGCATGGCAACAGCAGGATAAGATGAGGAAAAGGAAGAAGGAACCCGCACACTGTTCTGATCCTATCACTGATCTTTAATAAGCTTTACGTATCGGCCTCACGGCCTTCATCAGAGCTTTTTTTATGAGTTTTTTAAATTAGCACCCTTATGTAGACCTAACCCCATCCACATCCGTTCCACGCGTGGAAAAGGGTTGGAGGCGAAAGAAAACATGTAACTGCTACCAAATATAACAATATGCATTTCATAAGTATTCAAATAAAGTGTGTACATAAAACATATTAAACACGTCTGTAAAACCACAATGAGGACAACGACCTACCATGCAAGTTTTCATAAATCATCGGGTACAGCGTAAGAAAAACAGAGTAATCTGAAATAGGGGCATAATTCATGTTCAGATTTACAACATAACATACATAGGCATTTCATCATTAAGACCTTTAGGAAATAATGTCTGGAGGGTGAAAATCCCAAAACATTCTGGCTGGTTTTCTTTTGTGGCTGGCAGTTGGCATGGACCAATTTATCACATATATAAAACATGCCCGTGTTTCTTGACCGCATCTCCCACTTTTCGCGAGTGCAAAGTATATGTGGTTGTGACAGAGTGTTCTTTAGCTTTAGTGGGTCTTTTTTGTAGCAGTTCATCTCGTGTTTTTCCCCAATGCCAAATTAAGAGCTTCATCCACACATTGTGGAGAATAGCCTCTTCATAGAAACCTATTGCGCATCTCCGCTGCTTTTTCTAGATAATCCTGAAAATGATTTGTTGCAAGTTGGGGAGGAGGGGGGGGGGGGGTTTCACACCTAGCTCAAGTTGGGGAGGGGCGGAGGTTCAAAGCTAGCTTGGCTATTATACAATTCTTTAGTAAAGGTTGAATAGTCTATTGTTCAGCTAATAGCCCATCCTGCTAGCTTGTGAAAAACTAACAATAATACTTTCCCCCCTTTCCACGTTAAAGATTCCAATTGTTAAAGTGTTTTTAGCCAGAATCGACCCCAACCCCAATTAATAGATTTGGACACAGTCGATAGCATGCTGGACTTCGGGCTACAATGTTGAGGGTTTGAAACCTGCTCCTTGCTTGCTTTAATGAATGAGTTTGATACACCTGGAATTGGATATGGTTGGAAAAAAAATGCAAAATAGTGATTTTCGTAAATTAACTTTATAACAAAAAAATATGCACAATCATTTGTCTCTACATTAACTAACATATTCCTCTCAATTGTATTTTTTTTGCTTGACTCTTTATGACGTTATAACTACATACATTTGCTTCCCCATAATGTTTTGTCAGCCATCTTTGCTGAAGTCACCACGGACGGGTGGCCCGCGTCAAATTTGTCATTGGAACCACTCGATTGGTCATATAAAAACCTTGGGACCCAAATGCATAATGAGTGCTCTAACTCCCCCTTGTGGTGGTCTGGAGCAATGAAGCCGTGACGCTGGGTACCTCTAAGTCCCGCGGTGCAAGATCGCAACTTTTAAAGGAGGAACCACTGTATGTCAAAGATAATAAAACAAAAACACTAAAGTAAACACCACAGTAATGTCCATGAAAACACTACAGTATATACTACAGTATACTACAATCCGCAAAACACTACATGAATTACTATAGTGTATATACTACAGTTTTCTTTTACTACGTATTTATACTATAATTAACTGTAAATACGACAGTATACTACAGAATTTACTACAGACTTTTGTCCGCAAAAACACTATAGGGAATGCTACAGTAAATACCACAAAAACACTGCAATGAATACTATAGTATTTATACAGTATTTTTTGTTGTATTTTTTGATGTGGGGTTGGTGCACTTTGGCCTAATATCTTTTGACTCCCTGTATTCAGCAGAACCACTGAAAACGCTTTTCCCTCATCAATCTACACACAATATCCCATAATGACAAAGAGAAAACAGTTTAAACATTTTGGCTAATTTGCTATAAAACAGAAATACCTTATTTACCTAAGTATTCAGACCCTTTGCTATGAGACCCGAAATTTTTCTCAGGTGCATCCTGTTTCCATTGATCATCCTTGAGGTGTTTCTACAACTTGATTGGAGTCCACCTGTGTTAAATTCAATTGATTGGACATGATTTGGAAAGGCACACACCTGTCTATATAAGGTCCCACAGTTGACAGTGCATGTCAGAGCAAAAGTCAAGCCATGAGGTCGAAGGAATTGTCCGTAGAGATCCGAGACAGGATTGAGTCGAGGCACAGATCTGGGGAAGGGTACCAAAAACTTTCTGCAGCATTGAAGGTCCCCAAGAACACAGCGGCCTCCATCATTCTTAAATGGAAGAATTTTGGAAGCACCAAGACTCTACCTAGAGCTTGCCGCCCGGCCAAACTGAGCAATCAGGGGAGAAGCGCCTTGGTCAGGAAGGTTACTAAGAACCCGATGGTCACACTGACATAGCTCCAGAGTTTCTCTGTGGAGATGAGTGAATCTTCCAGAAGAACAACCATCTCTGCAGCACCACCAATCAGGCAGAGTGGCCAGATGGAAGCCACTCCGCTTTGTGTTTACCAAAAGGCAGCTAAAAGACTCCCAGACCATGAGAAACAAGATTCTCTGTTCTGATGAAACCAAGATTGAACTCTTTGGCCTGAATGCCAAGCATCACATCTGTAGGTGAAGTGTGGTGGTGGCAGCATCATGCTGTGGGAACTGAGAGACTCGTCAGGATCAATAGAAAGATGAACAGAGCAAAGTACAAAGAGATCCTTGATTAAAACCTCAGACTGGGGCGAAGGTTCACCTTCCAACAGGTCAATAACCCTAAGCACACAGCCAAGACAAAGCAGGAGTGGCTTCGGGACAAGTCTCTGAATGTCTTTGAGTGGCCCAGTCAGAGCCCGGACATGAACCCGATCAAACATCTCTGGAGAGACCTGAAAATAGCTGTGCAGCAACGCTCCCTATCCAACCTGAGAGCTTGAGAGGATCTGCAGAGAAGAGTGGGAGAAACTTCACATGTAATCGCTGCCAAAGGTGCTTCAACAAAGTACTGAGTAAAAGGTCTGAATACTTGTAAATGTGATATTTCAGGGGGATTTTGTTAATACATTTGTAAAAAAAAATCAAAAAATCTGTTTTTGCTTTTTCATTATGGGGTATTGTGTGTAGATTGATAAGGGGGAAAAACTATTAAATCAATTTTATAATAAGGCTGTAATGTAACAAAATACGGAAAAAGTCAATGGGTCTGAATACTTTCCGAAGGCACTGTACATATCTCTGTGAAGTGTCTGTTGTTTATTGAACTTGTGACAAACAAATTCCTCTCTGGCCATCTACCCCTTCCCCTCTCTCCTCTTCCCCTCTCTCCTCTTCCCCTCACCAGGAGGAGGGTGGCACCAGGAAGCGTGTTGCGTTCCGTTCCGTGTCGGGCGGCGAGGGGAAGAGTGATGAGGGGACACGTCTGTCCGACAGAGTGACCATGGGAAAGGACTTCTCTCTGACCATCTCCCCCGTGGCGGTGGAGGACCAGCTGCCCTTCTACTGCCAGGTCACTGCTGGCCCTGCTGGAGTCGGAGAGGCCATCACACAGCTCAAAGTCTTCTGTGAGTTACTGACCACTGACCTTTAGAGTGACCCTACTGTGACCTTTAGAGTGACCCTACTGTGACCTTTAGTGGCCGATGCGATCTTCGCTGTATGGGATGCCGTCTGGATTTTGACTGTCGGGATGAGAGTGTGTGTGTGTGTTGTGTGCTGGATTAGTGTGTGTGTTGTGTGCTGGATTAGTGTGTGTGTTGTGTGCTGGATGAGAGTGTGTGTGTTGTGTTTGCTAGATGAGAGTGTGTGTGTTGTGTTTGCTAGATGAGAGTGTGTGTGTTGTGTGTGCTAGATGAAAGTGTGTGTGTTGTGTATGCTGGATGAATGTGTGTTGTGTGTATGTGTGAGTGTCTAAATCAACGATTAACGTATAAACTTAGTGAATTAACAATATTATTTTTGCATTGCAGAGTGTAGTCAATAATAAGCATTATACATGAACTAAATACTGAGTAGAACAACGTGAAATGATTGAGATAATAAATGGGCGTGAAAGTAAGACTCTTTCTTGCACCTTAACATTTCATCTTTGTAAGAAATCTAGATAATTATTATTCATTTTTTTCTTCAAGAGAAAGCTATCTCTAATAAACTGCCCAGAGGTCAATTAGTCCTATGAACATCACACTTGACACAATTTATTAATAGTTCAATTGCATCTGTCATGTCTAATAGATGTCATCTTAATGACCGTCCAGAATTCTCCTGAATTATCGCCATGGCGATGAGAGTTGACCCCAGACCGGGTCGTTGTGTCCTTGTCACCCTCTGCAACCCCAACACATTAGCAATCCTATTCCCTGTGTTAAGATACACCAGGAAGTAAAATGTTTGGAGTTGGCCCAATATCAATAAATATCATTATTTTGGGTTGGGCCAATGGGGGTAGAGGGTGAATGGTGTTGGTTAGAAGAATTGAGTGACACTTCAATGACGGCCTACCCCGGCCAAATCTGGACGACGCTGTGCCAATTGTGCGCCGCCCTATGGGACTCCCAATCACGGCCGGATGTGATACAGCCTGGATTATAAAGAGTACCATAATGGAGCACTGATACAATTAATTAAGACAAGTCAAATACCTGACTATAGACTTTAACAGGCCACTCAGGACTGTTCCCTAAAGTACTGTATCTCCTCTTTGTCTGCCTTCCTCTCCCAACTGAATAGGAGCAGTTTTTAATGACTCCCTACAAGGGCTGAGGGATAGCCTGAGTGTTCTGAAACAATGGGCTTCCCAGGGGACGTTTACACTACAGTAGCAGGTATAATGGTCTGAGCAGAAAGGGAAACAGTGATACACTCACTGACACCATACAGAGTCTGTTTGATTGAGTGTGTGGACAGGTGTCTTTTATACAGGTAACGAGTTCAAACAGGTGCAGTTAATACAGGTAATGAGTGGAGAACAGGAGGGCTTCTTAAAGAAAAACTAACAGGTCTGTGAGAGCCGGAATTCTTACTGGTTGGTAGGTGATCAAATACTTATGTCATGCAATAAAATGCAAATTAATTACTTAAAAATCATACAATGTGATTTTCTGGATTGAATTTTGTTTTAGATTCCGTCTCTCACAGTTGAAGTGTACCTATGATACAAATTACAGACCTCGACATGCTTTGTAAGTAGGAAAACCTGCAAAATCGGCAGTGTATCAAATACTTGTTCTCCCCACTGTATATTTTTATGTACATATTCTTATTCATTCCTTTACACTTGTGTGTAAAAGGTAGTTGTTGTGAAATTGTTAGATTACTTGTTAGATATTACTGCACGGTCGGAACTAGAAGCAGATTCATTTCGCGAAACTCGCATTAACATCTGCTAACCATGTGTATGTGACAAATAAAATTTGATTTGATTTGAGAAAGATAGAGGGAGGTGTGAGAGAGAGAAATATGGAGAGAGAGAAATACAGATGGGGAGGAGAGAGAGAAAGATGGGAGAAAGATAGAGGGAGGAGTGATTGAGAAAGATAGAGGGAGGTGAGAGAGAGAAAGATAGATAGAGGGAAGTGTGATAGAGAAAGATAGAGGGAAGTGAGAGAGAGAAAGATAGAGGGAGGAAAGAGAGAGAAAGAGAGAGGGAAGTGAGAGAGAAAGATGGAGGGAGCAGAAAGAGAGAGAAAGATGGAGGGAGCAGAAAGAGAGAAAGATATAGAGAGAAAGATAGAGGAAGGAGAGAGAGAGAAAGATAGAGGGAGGTGACATAGAGGGAGATGAGAGAAAGATAGTTCGAAGTGAGAGAGAGAAAGATGGAGCGAGGTGAGAGAGAGAGAGAAAGATGGAGAGAGGGGAGGGAGAAAGATAGAGGGAGGAGAGGGAGAAAGATAGAGGGAGGAGAGGGAGAAAGATAGAGGGAGGAGAGGGAGAAAGATAGAGGGAGGTGAGAGAGAGAAAGATGGAGCGAGGTGAGAGAGAGAGAGAAAGATGGAGCGAGGTGAGAGAGAGAGAGAAAGATGGAGAGAGGTGAGAGAGAGAAAGATCGAGGGAGGTTAGAGAGAGAAAGATAGAAGGAGGTGAGAGATAGAGAAAGATATATGGGGCAGAGAGAGAAAGAGATAGAGAGAGAGAACGATAGGGGGAGGTGAAAGATAAAGGGTGGAAAGAGAGAGAAATATAGAGGGAGGTGAGATGGAGATAGATATATGGAGATGAGAGAGAAAGGTGGAGGGAGGAGAGAGGGAGAAAGATAGAGAGAAAGATGGAGGGAGGTGAAAGAGAGGGAGGTGAAAGGGAGAAAGATAGAGGGAAGTGAGAGATAAAGATAGAGGGAGGTTAGAGAGAAAAATATAGATTGGGCAGAGAGAGAGAAAGCTAGAGGGAGGTAAAAGAGAGAAAGCTAGAGGGAGGTAAAAGAGAGAAAGCTAGAGGGAGGTGAGTGAGAGAAAGATGGAGGGAGGTGAGAAAGAGAAAGATGGAGAGAGGGGAGAGGGAGAAAGATGGAGGGAGGAGAGAGGGATAAAGATATATAGAGAGAAAGATAGAGGGAGGCGAGAGATAGAAAGATATAGGGAGATGATAGAGAGAGAAAGATGGAGGGAGGAGAGAGGGTGAAAGATGGAGAAAGATGGAGGGACGTGAGTGAGAGAAAGATGGTGGGACGTGAGTGAGAGAAAGATGGAGGGAGGCGAGAGATAGAAAGATATAGGGAGATGATAGAGAGAGAAAGATAGAGGGAGGTGAGAGAGAGAAAGATAGATGGAGGTGAGAGAGAGAAATATAGAGGAAGGTGTGAGAGCGAGAGAGATATATGGAGGTGGGAGAGAGAGAAAGATTGAGGTAGGTGAGAGAGTGACGTGAGAGAGAGATAGGAGATCACGTCAATGTTATTAAATGTCTGCTGTTTATTTTTACAGTCAGACTGCAGCTGTGGTCTATCTGTGATACCATGACCTTGCATGTGAATGAGCGAGGGAGTGAGAGATACATTGATGACAGAGAGATAGAAACAGAGGGAACACACAGCAGTGTGTGAGAGAAAGAACGAGGAGTGTGTCTCTTGTCTGTGACCTGTATCAGCACACAGAAACCGAGGTCACAGTGGAATAATACACACAGGGATGTTTACCATTGCCCTAATTGGAGATGTGTGTGTGCGTGCGTGCATGCATTTTTGTGCATGCACTGCGTACATATGTGTGTCTGTGTTACTGTAGCTACAGTAAATGAATGGCACTTGTCTCTCTCAGGGTGACGTGAGCTTGGCACCTCGAGCTCTTCTTGTCTGTGTCAAGGCTCTGAGTGTTTCCGTCCTGTGATTGGTTCAGGAAGGGGATACCAAATGATTCCAGTCATCCAAATACATGTGTATACCTAGAAATGTCTGTCTGACTGCACTGGAACTATATATATATATATATATATACACTGCTCAAAACAATAAAGGGAACACTTAAACAACACAATGTAACTCCAAGTCAATCACACTTCTGTGAAATCAAACTGTCCACTTAGGAAGCAACACTGATTGACAATAAATTTCCCATGCTGTTGTGCAAATGGAATAGACAAAAGGTGGAAATTATAGGCAATTAGCAAGACACCCCCAATAAAGGAGTGGTTCTGCAGGTGGTGACCACAGACCACTTCTCAGTTCCTATGCTTCCTGGCTGATGTTTTGGTCACTTTTGAATGCTGGCGGTGCTTTCACTCTAGTGGTAGCATGAGACGGAGTCTACAACCCACACAAGTGGCTCAGGTAGTGCAGCTCATCCAGGATGGCACATCAATGCGAGCTGTGGCAAGAAGGCTTGCTGTGTCTGTCAGCGTAGTGTCCAGAGCATGGAGGCGCTACCAGGAGACAGGCCAGTACATCAGGAGACGTGGAGGAGGCCGTAGGAGGGCAACAACCCAGCAGCAGGACCGCTACCTCCGCCTTTGTGCAAGGAGGAGCAGGTGGAGCACTGCCAGAGCCCTGCAAAATGACCTCCAGCAGGCCACAAATGTGCATGTGTCTGCTCAAACGGTCAGAAACAGACTCCATGAGGGTGGTATGAGAGCCCGACGTCCACAGGTGGGGGTTGTGCTTACAGCCCAACACCGTGCAGGACGTTTGGCATTTGCCAGAGAACATCAAGATTGGCAAATTCGCCACTGGCACCCTGTGCTCTTCACAGATGAATGCAGGTTCGCCCTGAGCACATGAGCACATGTGACAGACGTGACAGAGTCTGGAGACGCCGTGGAGAACGTTCTGCTGCCTGCAACATCCTCCAGCATGACCGGTTTGGCGGTGGGTCAGTCATGGTGTGGGGTGGCATTTCTTTGGGGGGCCGCACAGCCCTCCATGTGCTCGCCAGAGGTAGCCTGACTGCCATTAGGTACCGAGATGAGATCCTCAGACCCCTTGGGAGACCATATGCTGGTGCGGTTGGCCCTGGGTTCCTCCTAATGCAAGACAATGCTAGACCTCATGTGGCTGGAGTGTGTCAGCAGTTCCTGCAAGAGGAAGGCATTGATGCTATGAACTGGCCCGCCCGTTCCCCAGACCTGAATCCAATTGAGCACATCTGGGACATCATGTCTCGCTCCATCCACCAACGCCACGTTGCACCACAGACTGTCCAGGAGTTGGCGGATGCTTTAGTCCAGGTCTGGGAGGAGATCCCTCAGGAGACCATCCGCCACCTCATCAGGAGCATGCCCAGGCGTTGTAGGGAGGTCATACAGGCACGTGGAGGCCACACACACTACTGAGCCTCATTTTGACTTGTTTTAAGGACATTACATCAAAGTTGGATCAGCCTGTAGTGTGGTTTTCCACTTTAATTTTGAGTGTGACTCCAAATCCAGACCTCCATGGGTTGATCAATTTGATTTCCATTGATAATTTTTGTGTGATTTTGTTGTCAGCACATTCAACTATGTAAAGAAAAAAGTATTTAATAAGAATATTTCATTCATTCCAGATCTATGATGTGTTATTTTAGTGTTCCCTTTATTTTTTTGAGCAGTGTATATATATATATATATCTGTGCATATATTCATGTAAACAGCTGTGCTTATTTGAATTCAGGTAATATACTGTATCAGAAAATGTGTGAATAGTGGACTTGCATTTTGTAAAGCTCTGATCTGAGAATATAACTCCCCCTTCCTCAGTCGCTCCAGAGATGCCAGAGGTCACTGGATCCAACCAGGCCATATCTGTTGGTGACTCCTCCACACAGGTTGGTTTCAACTATTTGTCCTGTAAACTTCCATTGTCCTCCAATGTTCTTACGTTCTTCCATTGTCCTCTAATGTTCTTCCATTGTCCTCCAATGTTCTTCCATTGTCCTCCAATGTTCTTCCATTGTCCTCCAATGTTCTTCCATTGTCCTCCAATGTTCTTCCATTGTCCTCCAATGTTCTTATGTTCTTCCATTGTCCTCCAATGTTCTTATGTTCTGCCATTGTCCTCTAATGTTCTTCCATTGTCCTCTAATGTTCTTCCATTGTCCTCCAATGTTCTTCCATTGTCCTCCAATGTTCTTCCATTGTCCTCCAATGTTCTTCCATTGTCCTCCAATGTTCTTCCATTGTCCTCCAATGTTCTGCCATTGTCCTCCAATGTTCTTATGTTCTTCCATTGTCCTCTAATGTTATTCCATTGTCCTCTAATGTTATTCCATTGTCCTCTAATGTTATTCCATTGTCCTCTAATGTTATTCCATTGTCCTCTAATGTTCTTCCATTGTCCTCCAATGTTCTTCCATTGTCCTCCAATGTTCTTCCATTGTCCTCCAATGTTCTTCCACCAATGTTCTTCCATTGTCTTCCAATGTTATTCCATTGTCTTCCAATGTTCTTCCATTGTCTTCCAATGTTCTGCCATTGTCCTCCAATGTTCTTATGTTCTTCCATTGTCCTCTAATGTTCTTATGTTCTGCCATTGTCCTCTAATGTTCTTCCATTGTCCTCTAATGTTCTTCCATTGTCCTCCAATGTTCTTCCATTGTCCTCCAATGTTCTTCCATTGTCCTCCAATGTTCTTCCATTGTCCTCCAATGTTCTTCCATTGTCCTCCAATGTTCTTCCATTGTCCTCCAATGTTCTGCCATTGTCCTCCAATGTTCTTATGTTCTTCCATTGTCCTCTAATGTTATTCCATTGTCCTCTAATGTTATTCCATTGTCCTCTAATGTTATTCCATTGTCCTCTAATGTTATTCCATTGTCCTCTAATGTTCTTCCATTGTCCTCCAATGTTCTTCCATTGTCCTCCAATGTTCTTCCATTGTCCTCCAATGTTCTTCCACCAATGTTCTTCCATTGTCTTCCAATGTTATTCCATTGTCTTCCAATGTTCTTCCATTGTCTTCCAATGTTCTGCCATTGTCCTCCAATGTTCTTATGTTCTTCCATTGTCCTCTAATGTTATTCCATTGTCTTCTAATGTTATTCCATTGTCCTCCAATGTTCTTCCATTGTCCTCCAGTTGCTGAGTATCTTTCCCCTCCTCTGTGTGTGTGTGTGTGTGTGTGTGTGTGTGTGTGTGTGTGTGTGTGTGTGTGTGTGTGTGTGTGTGTGTGTGTGTGTGTGTGTGTGTGTGTGTGTGTGTGTGTGTGTGTGTGTGTGTGTGTGTGTGTGTGTGTGTGTGTGTGTGTGTGTGTGTGTGTCAGGTGGGCCAGTGTGTGAGCCATAACGGTCACCCCCAGCCCAGGATCATCTGGTTCCAGGACTCCAAGCCTCTGCCTGAGGTCAAGGACAACAAAGAGAGTGAGTATACACTACCTCTACTTACTACTAATACTACTACTACTACTAATATTACTACTACACTGTAAACAAAAATAAGCTAGTTGTTTCAACTAATTATTATTAAGTAACTGGTTACACAGCCTTTTTTTTGTTTACTCAACTTTTCAGTCTAAAATATAATTGTTGACCCAAACTTGAGAAAACGTAGGCAAAAACTTAGTCAACTTAAAACGATGTGTTTTCTCAACTTGTTTGGTGTGTTGATTCAACTACAACTGGTTCTCTGTTCATCTTACCTAAAAAGTACCAGTTACACACACCGTGCTTTTAACAGGTTTTCAATTTACATATTTGACACATGTTGACATGATTACATTATGCATGTTCATGTATACAGTAATTATTATTCAATTTCCTTACCTGGGATTTGACCTCACAACCTCTTGGTTCAGGGCATTCCGATCTTCCTGCTGCGCCACCATGTAAAACAAAACCCAGCTCTGGGACATGTTACTTATTAATAATTAGTTGAAACAACTAGATTTTTTTCAGTGTCCGCTTCATATGTATATACTGTATTCTAGTCAAGGCCGTCCTATTTAACTATTGCTGTACACATACTATTCTACAATATGTATTCTACAGACATATTACATATTCTATACATATGCTGTCCATAATGTCTATATATACCGTCATATATTCCATTCCTCTACTTTTGAAATTGTTGTTTATTGTTGTGAATTGTTAGATATTACTGCACTGTTGGAGCTATGAACACAAGCATTTCGCTACACCCACAATAACATCTGTTACAGTTGAAGTCATACACCTGAGCCAAATACATTTAACTCCGTTTTTCACAATTCCTGACTTTTAATCCTAGTAAAAATGTCCTGTCTTAGGTCAGTTAGGATCACCACTTTATTTTAAGAATGTGAAATGTCAGAATAATAGTGAAGAGAATTATTTATTTCAGCTTTTATATCTTTCATCACATTCCCAGTGGGTCAGAAGTTAACATACACTCAATTAGTATTTGGTAGCATTGCCTTTACATTGTTTAACTTGGGTCAAACGTTTCGGGTAGCCTCCCACAAGCTTCCCACAATAAGTTGGGTGAATTTTGGCCCATTCCTCCTGACAGAGCTGGTGTAACTGAGTCAGGTTTGTAGGCCTCCATGCTCGCACACGCCTTTTCAGTTCTGCTCACAAATTGTCTATGGGATTGAGGTCAGGGCTTTGTGATGGCCACTCCAATACCTTGACTTTGTTGTCCTTAAGCCATTTTGCCACAACTTTGTAAGTGTGCTTGGGGTCATTGTCCATTTGGAAGACCCATTTGCGACCAAGATTTAACTTCCTGACTGATGTCTTGAGATGTTGCTTCAATATATCCACATAATTTTCCTTCATCATGATGCCATCTATTTTGTGAGGTGCACCAGTCCCTCCTGCAGCAAAGCACCCCCACAACATGATGCTGCCACCCCCGTGCTTCACGGTTGGGATGGTGTTCTTTGGCTTGCAAGCGTCCCCCTTTTTCCTCCAAACATAACGATGGTCATTATGGCCAAACAGTTCTATTTTTGTTTCATCAGACCAGAGGACATTTCTCCAAAAAGTACGATCTTTGTCCCCATGTGCAGTTGCAGTCTGGCTTTTTTATGGTTGTTTTGGAGCAGTGGCTTCGTCCTTGCTGTGCGGCCTATCAGGTTATGTCGATTTCGGACTTGTTTTACTGTGGATATAGAT
The DNA here is from genome assembly GCF_045679555.1 of Salvelinus alpinus. Taxonomy (NCBI): domain Eukaryota; kingdom Metazoa; phylum Chordata; class Actinopteri; order Salmoniformes; family Salmonidae; genus Salvelinus; species Salvelinus alpinus. Next base: position 1,248,896 of record NC_092120.1, on the reverse strand, counting down.
ACTTTTGTTCCACGTTTCCTCCAGCATTGTCACAAGATCCTTTGCTATTGTTCTGGGATTGATTTGCACTTTTCACACCAAAGTACGTTCTTCTCTAGGAGACAGAATGCGTCTCCTTCCTGAGCAGTATGACGGCTGCGTGGTCCCATGGTGTTTATACTTGCGTACTATTGTTTGTGGTACAAACGCTAACGTGGTACATTCAGGCGTTTGGAAATTGCTCCCAAGGATGAACCAGACTTGTGGAGGTCTACAAAAAAAATTCTGAGGTCTTGGCTGATTTATTTTGATTTTCCCATGATGTCAAGCAAAGAGGCACTGAGTTTGAAGGCAGGCCTTGAAATACATCCACATCCAATTGACTCAAATTATGTCAATTAGCCTATCAGAAGCTTCTAAAGCCTTGACATAATTTTCTGGAATTTTCCAAGCTGTTTAAAGGCACAGTCAACTTAGTGTATGTAAACTTCTGACCCACTGGAATTGTGATACAGTGAATTATAATTGAAATAACCTGTCTGTAAACAATTGTTGGAAAAATGACTTGTGTCATGCACTAAGTAGATGTCTTAACCAATTTGCCAAAACTATAGTTTGTTAACAAGACATTTGTGGAGTGGTTGAAAAACGAGTTTTAATGACTCCAACCTAAGTGTATGTAAACTTCCGACTTCAACTGTAATGTATGTAAACTTCAGAGGGAAGTTTACATACAGTTAGGTTGGAGTCATTAGAGTCACAACTGCATATCCCGGGAATACATTTTGTCTCATTCCAGTCAACCCCTTCTGTTCTACCTCTCTCTCTCCCCCTCCAGAGGTGTACATGGTGCCGTCAGTGGTAAAGGAAGCATCAGGTCTGTTCACCATCACCAGCACCCTGATGATGCAGCCCCAGAAGGCTGACAAGGACAGCGTGTACTACTGCACCGTGGAGTACAGCATGCCCAACGACATGATCAAACAGATCGACTCTGACACCTTCTCCCTTACCCTCAACTGTGAGTGGTTGTCTGTCTGTATGTCTCCTCACTCTCTCTCATTCTTGCTCCCTCCTTTTTCTGTCTCTCTGTCTGTCTGCCTTACTCTTTTCTTTCTCTCTGTGCTCTCTGTCCATCATCCTATTATTGTTATGTCAGAAACTGCAGTCCTGAGATCAGCCTGTCATTCATCACCCTTTTGAACTCTCCCACTCCCTCTGCCCCCCCCCTCTCTCTCTCTCTCTCTCTCTCTCACTCACTCACTCACTCACTCACTCACTCACTCACTCACTCACTCACTCACTCACTCACTCACTCACTCACTCACTCACTCACTCACTCACTCACTCACTCACTCACTCACTCACTCACTCACTCACTCACTCACTCACTCACTCACGCCATCCCTCCCCCTCTCTCTCCCTCTCTCTTATCCAGATCCCTCTGAGACAGCGACCTTTGTCCTGGCGAACACTGAGCCAATCAGAGAGGGTGACGAGGTGAAGATGATGTGTGAGACAGATGGAAACCCTCAGCCTGAGTTTGATTTCTCCAAGGATGTAAGGACCAGAACACATGTACTGCATTTCGGACTATATAGCAGTGCAGCTATACACAAACCCTACAGTGCTGCCATAGTCCAACCTGTTAATCTCTTAAATCATTTAATAATTTCTCTCTCTCAATCCCCCCTCTCTCCACCCCTCTCTCGCTCCCTCTTTATTGCTCTCTCTCATGCTCAGGGGATAAACATTAAGGAAGGAGTTGCATGGGGACTTTTGACTCTGAAGTCCGTCAAGCGTTCGGATGCTGGGGTGTACAAGTGTACGGCCACCGACTTTGATAACCTGGATGCTGATCTTAATGGAGAAGTCACTCTCTCTGTCCACTGTGAGTATCTATCCATCCCCCTGTCTCCCCTGAGGTGGTACGCTTTTGATCCCAGAACATAATCCTTATTTTTTTTTAAATATATTTTATTTTTGCATTTTCCAATTAAGAACATTCAAGACAAAAGTGAAAAGATATTAGACAACAATAGGACAAAGTGACAGTAACAGACGAGCGTAACAAAGAAAAAATAAAACAAATTATAATTATATATACAAACATACAATAAAAAAAATAATAATAATGAGACATTGGATCATATGGTCACCTGCCGTAGGCTACATATTATACATTACGTGTGAAACATTATATAAGGATTATATAGAGATTCAATCAATGTGATGTGGGGGGAGATTCTCCATATAGTCAATAAAAGGTTGCCAAATTCTGTAAAATGTCTTTAACTTATTCCTCAAGCAGTAAGAGATTTTCTCCAGTGGGATACAACTATTAACTTACGATAGCCACATTGCAACTGGCAGGGAGGAATCCAATTTCAATTTCAAGGCAATACATTTCTTGGCAATCGCTAGCAATATTTCTGTTAGCTTTATAGTATGGCTTTGCCTAAGATTGGTGTTAGTAAAGTTGCCCAGTAGACAGACCTCCAGGTCTAAAGGGAATGCAACCCCGTGAATTGAGGATATGGTATCGCATACCCCCTGACAGAAACCGTGTAGTTTTGAACACTGCCAAGTGGAATGGAGGAATGTTCCTTCATCTGAGCCACATCTAAAACATAGGGAGGAGATATCAGGGTTGAACTTGTGCAGTCTAGATGGGGTGATATAGAGCTGATGGAGGAAATTAAACTGGATCAGTCTGTATCTGGAGTTCAATGTGGATGTAACACCATCCCTGCATAGGTCACTCCATAGACCCTCATCAAGATCAATACCCAGATCTTTTTCCCATCTAAGTCGTTGTTTATCTAGCCCAGGCAGTGTTAGTCCTGACATAAGAGCATCGTAAACACGGGAAATGGTCTTGAACAGTGGTTGGTCTGCGTGGCAGAGTTGTTCAATAGGTGACATCTTAGGTAGGTTCCATTGTCCATTGAGAGTCACCCTAATAAAGTTTCATAGTTGTAGGTAGCCAAAGAAGTCCCTGTTAGGCAAGTGGTATTTCTGTTTCAGCTGATCAAAAGACACAAGAACTCCCTCCTCGTAACAATGTTCCAGAAGAGTGATCCCCTTATCAGACCATGGTCTAAAGTTACTATTCTGGAAAAACATAGGAATCAATCTATTGTTCCATAAAGGGGTTTTAGGGGAAAGGAATCCCCCTCGTCCGAACAGCTCATGCAGTTTGCACCATGCCAGGACAGAATGTATGATTAAAGGGTTGTCTGTGATGGTTTTTATAGATTTTCTGTCCCATTTGTAAAACAATTCTGCCCCAGTGTCGTCATTTACCTCAAGCTTTTCAATGTTCAACCATGAGGGAGAGGGACCCTTGTCAAACCTCTGAGCCAGAAACCTAGACTGTGCAGCCCAGTAGTACATTCTAAAATTGTGGAGGTTTAAGCCCCCTTGACTGTAATCAAGGGTCAGTTTATCCAGGCCAACCCTAGGGGTTTTGCCTTGCCAGATAAACCGTCTGGTCAGCTTGTCGAGAGAGGAAAAGAATGCTGCGGGAACAGGGATAGGGAGAGATTGAAACAGATATAGAAATCTGGGCAGGACATTCATTTTAATTACATTGATTCTACCCAGTAGAGTGAGAGGTAAGTCCGTCCATTTACAAAGGTCACCCTCCACCTTTTGCAACAAACTGGCCAGATTAAGTTTATAGAGGTTGTTCAGATTACCATCCACCATTATGCCCAAATATGTGAAGCCCATAGGCGACCATCTAAAAGGAAACTTGTGCTTGATGGTATTATGGTCAAAGACAGACAACGGTAAGATTGAACTTTTATCAAAATTGACCTTATATCCAGAGAAAGAACTATAACACTGTAGTAGGATCTGCAAGTGAGAGAGGGAGTGTTCTGGGTTTGTTAGAAATAAGATAAGGTCGTCCGCAAAGAGTGATAATTTCTGGGTATGGGGGCCCACCTCAAAGCCATGTATGTCAGGGCACGTTCTAATAGCCTCAGCCAACGGTTCGATGGCGAGGGCAAAGAGGTGGGGGCTAATTGGGCAACCTTGTCTGTTCCCCCTATAGAGAGGGAAAGAGGAGGACCAAACTTTACCAAACTTTTCCAAGAAGCGAAAGAGGTATGGACATTCAACCCTATCAAAGGCCTTTTCAGCGTCGAGGGAGACTGCGACACTAGGTATTTTGTTTTTGTTAGCAAGGTGAATTATATCAAAGCCAGTCAGATCTGGGTTGACCAACAGGGGAAGACATGACTCCAGTCTCTTAGATAGCATCTTGGTGACCAGTTTACAATCTGTGTTAAGGAGAGAGATTGGTCTATAGGAGGCGCACTTTAGCGGGTTTTTCCCTTTCTTGTGGATTACAGTAATCACTGCTTGAGAGAAAGACTCTGGAAAGCAGTTGTCTTCCCTGGCTTTTTTAAGTACCTCCATAAGGTAGGGGACCAACAGCTCCCTAAATTCTTTATAGAACTCTGGAGGGAAGCCATCCTCCCCAGGAGATTTATTAGAAGGTAAGGATTTAATGGCCTCCAACAATTCAGGAACTGAGAACTGTTCACTCAGGCGCTCGCTGTCTTCCCCTGACAGGCATGGGAGGTTGAGAGAGGAGAGAAAGGAGTCGATCTCTGATAGATCATCGCTTGATTGGGAAGTGTAGAGGTCTTCATAGTATTTCTTAAAAGTATTATTAATTTCAGTAGGGTCGAAAGATATCTCATTAGTAAGAGTTTCTATAGCATTAATTGTCCTCTTACTTTCCTCTGCTTTCAGTTGCCATGCCAATACTTTGTGAGCTTTCTCTCCAAGCTCGTAATAACGCTGTTTTGATTTAGTGATGGCCCTCTCAGCTTGATATGTGTTCAGAATATTATATTTCAGTTTTTTATTTACCAAAGGCCTGTATAGATCTTTAGTCGGGCCTCTTTGGTAGGTTTTCTCTAGTTCGGAGATTTCAGATTCAAGGGCACTCAGTTCCGCACCGTGTTTTCTCTTCAGCCCTTAAGTATAGGAAATGATCCGTCCCCTCAGATAGGCCTTCAATGTGTCCAAAAGAATGAAACTGTCAGGAGCGGAGGGTTTGTTTGTCAAAGTAAAAATATTGATCTGCTCTTTGATGAATGCACAAAATTCAGGTTGCTTTAGGAGTGTAGAATTTAGTCTCCATCTATATGCTCCATTTACCTTGGTAGGAATGGAGATTGATAATACCAGAGGAGAATGGTCACTAAGCAGTCTGGGGAGATACTCGACATCTAACACTCTATGAAACAGTTGTGTCGATAATAAAAAGTTATCTATGCGTGTGTGTGTCTTGTGTGGGTGGGTGTGAATAAAAATAGTAGTCCCTATCCTGTGGGTGCAACTGTCTCCAGATGTCTAGTAAATTGAGATCTTTCATGATGACATGGTGAGCTTGCCGGCTTTGGTAAGAAGTGAGGGTTTATCAGAGGACCTATCAAGAACTGTATCTAAACAAAAATTAAAATCTCCTCCAACCAGTAGCCATCCTGGTGGTGCTTGAGCAACCTGAAGGAAGACATTCTGAATAAACATGTGGTCGTCGAAGTTAGGAGCATAAATATTCAATAGGGTCCAAGACTCTGAAAACATATGCCCCTGCACCAAAACAAACCTGCCAGAGGGATCAGAGATGGGGTTGTTGACGCAGAAGGGGATGTGTCTACTTATCAAAATTGCAGTTCCTCTTGCTTTGGAGTTAAAAGAGGACGCAAAAACCTGTCCTACCCGTTTCCCTCTTCAATTTCTTGTGTTCACTGGCTGTAAGATGTGTTTCTTGTAAAAACACAATGTCAGCCTTTAATTTCTTAAGGTATGTATAGACTCTTTTCCTTTTAATCGGGCTGTTAAGACCTTTTACGTTGAATGTGACATATTTTAGTGGATTAAGCATAGGTTGCGTTTCAAATATGTAACTGAATGGAAATCTATCATATGTAGATAGTTAGGAAATGTTTCAACTTTCAACACCCTCTTTCTCTCTCCCTCCTCCCCCTCTTTCTTTGTATCCCTCTTTTCTCTGCCTCTCAGACATTGACCCAATGAGTGTGAGGCCTGCCGGTCCATTGTCGACAATGACGGGAGACATGGTGGAGCTGCAGTGTAAGACCAAGGCCTCAGACACACACACCGTCCAGTGGAAGAAGGCAAGTCCAGTCCACCTCTCCCTGCTTCCTCTCTGTGTTACTACCAGTCCACCTCTCCCTGCTTCCTCTCTGTGTTACTACCAGTCCACCTCTCCCTGCTTCCTCCCTGTGTTACTACCAGTCCACCTCTCCCTGCTTCCTCCCTGTTTTACTACCAGTCCACCTCTCTCTGTTGTGAACGTGTACTACCAGTCCACCTCTCCCTGCTTCCTCCCTGTGTTACTACCAGTCCATCTCTCCCTGCTTCCACCCTGTGTTACTACCAGTCCACCTCTCCCTGCTTCCTCCCTGTGTTACTACCAGTCCACCTCTCCCTGCGTCCTCCCTGTGTTACTACCAGTCCATCTCTCCCTGCTTCCTCCCTGTGTTACTACCAGTCCACCTCTCCCTGCTTCCTCCCTGTGTTACTACCAGTCCACCTCTCCCTGCTTCCTCCCTGTGTTACTACCAGTCCCCCTCTCCCTGCTTCCTCCCTGTGTAACTACCAGTCTACCTCTCCCTGCTTCATCCCTGTGTTACTACCAGTCCACCTCTCCCTGCTTCCTCCCTGTGTTACTACCAGTCCACCTCTCCCTGCTTCCTCCCTGTGTTACTACCAGTCCACCTCTCCCTGCTTCCTCCCTGTGTAATTACCAGTCTACCTCTCCCTGCTTCATCCCTGTGTTACGACCAGTCCACCTCTCCATGCTTCATCCCTGTGTTACTACCAGTCCACCTCTCTTTGATTCCTCCCTGTGTTACTACCAGTCCAACTCTCCCTGCTTCCTCCCTGTGTTACTACCAGTCCATCTCTCCCTGCTTCCTCCCTGTGTTACTACCAGTCCACCTCTCCCTGCTTCCTCCCTGTTTTACTACCAGCCCACCTTTCCCTGCTTCCTCCCTGTTTTACTACCAGTCTACCTCTCTCTGCTTCCTCCCTGTGTTACTACCAGTCCACCACTCCCTGCTTCCTCCCTGTGTTACTACCAGTCCATCTCTCCCTGCTTCCTCCCTGTTTTACTACCAGTCCACCTCTCTCTGCTTCCTCCGTGTTTTACTACCAGTCCACCTCTCTCTGCTTCCTCCCTGTGTTACTACCAGTCCATCTCTCCCTGCTTCCTCCCTGTTTTACTACCAGTCCACCTCTCTCTGCTTCCTCCCTGTGTTACTACCAGTCCACCTCTCTCTGCTTCCTCCCTGTTTTACTACCAGTCCATCTCTCCCTGCTTCCTCCCTGTTTTACTACCAGTCCACCTCTCTCTGCTTCCTCCCTGTGTTACTACCAGTCCACCTCTCTCTGCTTCCTCCCTGTGTTACTACCAGTCCACCACTCCCTGCTTCCTCCCTGTGCAACTACCAGTCTACCGCTCCCTGTGTTACTACCAGTCCAACTCTCCTTGTTGTGAACGTGTTACTACCAGTCCACCTCTCCCTGCTTCCTCCCTGTGTTACTACCAGTCCATCTCCCCCTGCTTCCTCCCTGTGTTACTACCAGTCCATCTCCCCCTGCTTCCTCCCTGTGCAACTACCAGTCTACCTCTCCCTGTGTTACTACCAGTCCAACTCTCCCTGTTGTGAACGTGTTACTACCAGTCCATCTCTCCCTGCTTCCTCCCTGTGTTACTACCAGTCCACCTCTCCCTGCTTCCTCCCTGTGTTACTACCAGTCCATCTCCCCCTGCTTCCTCCCTGTGCAACTACCAGTCTACCTCTCCCTGTGTTACTATCAGTCCACCTCTCCCTGCTTCCTCCCTGTGTTACTACCAGTCCACCTCTCCCTGCTTCCTCCCTGTGTTACTACCAGTCCATCTCCCCCTGCTTCCTCCCTGTGTTACTACCAGTCCAACTCTCCCTGTTATGAACGTGTTACTACCAGTCCACCTCTCCCTGCTTCCTCCCTGTGTTACTACCAGTCCACCTCTCCCTGCTTCCTCCCTGTGTTACTACCAGTCCATCTCTCCCTGCTTCCTCCCTGTGTTACTACCAGTCCACCTCTCCCTGCTTCCTCCCTGTGTTACTACCAGTCCAACTCTCCCTGCTTCCTCCCTGTGTTACTACCAGTCCAACTCTACCTGCTTCCTCCCTGTGTTACTACCAGTCCAACTCTCCCTGCTTCCTCCCTGTGTTACTACCAGTCCAGCTCTCCCTGTGTTACTACCAGTCCACCTCTCCCTGCTTCCTCCCTGTGTTACTACCAGTCCAACTCTCCCTGCTTCCTCCCTGTGTTACTACCAGTCCACCTCTCCCTGCTTCCTCCCTGTGTTACTACCAGTCCACCTCTCCCTGCTTCCTCCCTGTGTTACTATCAGTCCACCTCTCCCTGCTTCCTCCCTGTGTTAGTACCAGTCCAGCTCTCCCTGTGTTACTACCAGTCCACCTCTCCCTGCTTCCTCCCTGTGTTACTACCAGTCCATCTCCCCCTGCTTCCTCCCTGTGTTACTACCAGTCCATCTCCCCCTGCTTCCTCCCTGTGTTACTACCAGTCCATCTCCCCCTGCTTCCTCCCTGTGTTACTACCAGTCCATCTCCCCCTGCTTCCTCCCTGTGTTACTACCAGTCCATCTCCCCCTGCTTCCTCCCTGTGTTACTACCAGTCCAACTCTCCCTGCTTCCTCCCTGTGTTACTACCAGTCCAGCTCTCCCTGTGTTACTACCAGTCCACCTCTCCCTGCTTCCTCCCTGTGTTACTACCAGTCCATCTCCCCCTGCTTCCTCCCTGTGTTACTACCAGTCCATCTCCCCCTGCTTCCTCCCTGTGTTACTACCAGTCCATCTCCCCCTGCTTCCTCCCTGTGTTACTACCAGTCCATCTCCCCCCGCTTCCTCCCTGTGTTACTACCAGTCCACCTCTCCCTGCTTCCTCCCTGTTTTACTAGCAGTCCACCTCTCTCTGCTTCCTCCCTGTGTTACTACCAGTCCAACTCTCCCTGTTGTGAACGTGTTACTACCAGTCCACCTCTCCCTGCTTCCTCCCTGTGTTACTACCAGTCCACCTCTCCCTGCTTCCTCCCTGTGTTACTACCAGTCCACCTCTCCCTGCTTCCTCCCTGTTTTACTACCAGTCCACCTCTCTCTGTTGTGAACGTGTACTACCAGTCCACCTCTCCCTGCTTCCTCCCTGTGTTACTACCAGTCCATCTCTCCCTGCTTCCACCCTGTGTTACTACCAGTCCACCTCTCCCTGCTTCCTCCCTGTGTTACTACCAGTCCACCTCTCCCTGCGTCCTCCCTGTGTTACTACCAGTCCATCTCTCCCTGCTTCCTCCCTGTGTTACTACCAGTCCACCTCTCCCTGCTTCCTCCCTGTGTTACTACCAGTCCACCTCTCCCTGCTTCCTCCCTGTGTTACTACCAGTCCCCCTCTCCCTGCTTCCTCCCTGTGTAACTACCAGTCTACCTCTCCCTGCTTCATCCCTGTGTTACTACCAGTCCACCTCTCCCTGCTTCCTCCCTGTGTTACTACCAGTCCACCTCTCCCTGCTTCCTCCCTGTGTTACTACCAGTCCACCTCTCCCTGCTTCCTCCCTGTGTAATTACTAGTCTACCTCTCCCTGCTTCATCCCTGTGTTACGACCAGTCCACCTCTCCATGCTTCATCCCTGTGTTACTACCAGTCCACCTCTCTTTGATTCCTCCCTGTGTTACTACCAGTCCAACTCTCCCTGCTTCCTCCCTGTGTTACTACCAGTCCATCTCTCCCTGCTTCCTCCCTGTGTTACTACCAGTCCACCTCTCCCTGCTTCCTCCCTGTTTTACTACCAGCCCACCTCTCCCTGCTTCCTCCCTGTTTTACTACCAGTCTACCTCTCTCTGCTTCCTCCCTGTGTTACTACCAGTCCACCACTCCCTGCTTCCTCCCTGTGTTACTACCAGTCCATCTCTCCCTGCTTCCTCCCTGTTTTACTACCAGTCCACCTCTCTCTGCTTCCTCCCTGTGTTACTACCAGTCCACCACTCCCTGCTTCCTCCCTGTGTTACTACCAGTCCCCCTCTCCCTGCTTCCTCCCTGTGTAACTACCAGTCTACCTCTCCCTGCTTCATCCCTGTGTTACTACCAGTCCACCTCTCCCTGCTTCCTCCCTGTGTTACTACCAGTCCACCTCTCCCTGCTTCCTCCCTGTGTTACTACCAGTCCACCTCTCCCTGCTTCCTCCCTGTGTAATTACCAGTCTACCTCTCCCTGCTTCATCCCTGTGTTACGACCAGTCCACCTCTCCATGCTTCATCCCTGTGTTACTACCAGTCCACCTCTCTTTGATTCCTCCCTGTGTTACTACCAGTCCAACTCTCCCTGCTTCCTCCCTGTGTTACTACCAGTCCATCTCTCCCTGCTTCCTCCCTGTGTTACTACCAGTCCACCTCTCCCTGCTTCCTCCCTGTTTTACTACCAGCCCACCTCTCCCTGCTTCCTCCCTGTTTTACTACCAGTCTACCTCTCTCTGCTTCCTCCCTGTGTTACTACCAGTCCACCACTCCCTGCTTCCTCCCTGTGTTACTACCAGTCCATCTCTCCCTGCTTCCTCCCTGTTTTACTACCAGTCCACCTCTCTCTGCTTCCTCCCTGTGTTACTACCAGTCCACCACTCCCTGCTTCCTCCCTGTGCAACTACCAGTCTACCGCTCCCTGTGTTACTACCAGTCCAACTCTCCTTGTTGTGAACGTGTTACTACCAGTCCACCTCTCCCTGCTTCCTCCCTGTGTTACTACCAGTCCATCTCCCCCTGCTTCCTCCCTGTGTTACTACCAGTCCATCTCCCCCTGCTTCCTCCCTGTGCAACTACCAGTCTACCTCTCCCTGTGTTACTACCAGTCCAACTCTCCCTGTTGTGAACGTGTTACTACCAGTCCACCTCTCCCTGCTTCCTCCCTGTGCAACTACCAGTCTACCTCTCCCTGTGTTACTACCAGTCCAACTCTCCCTGTTGTGAACGTGTTACTACCAGTCCATCTCTCCCTGCTTCCTCCCTGTGTTACTACCAGTCCACCTCTCCCTGCTTCCTCCCTGTGTTACTACCAGTCCATCTCCCCCTGCTTCCTCCCTGTGCAACTACCAGTCTACCTCTCCCTGTGTTACTACCAGTCCACCTCTCCCTGCTTCCTCCCTGTGTTACTACCAGTCCATCTCCCCCTGCTTCCTCCCTGTGTTACTACCAGTCCAACTCTCCCTGTTATGAATGTGTTACTACCAGTCCACCTCTCCCTGCTTCCTCCCTGTGTTACTACCAGTCCACCTCTCCCTGCTTCCTCCCTGTGTTACTACCAGTCCATCTCTCCCTGCTTCCTCCCTGTGTTACTACCAGTCCACCTCTCCCTGCTTCCTCCCTGTGTTACTACCAGTCCAACTCTCCCTGCTTCCTCCCTGTGTTACTACCAGTCCAACTCTACCTGCTTCCTCCCTGTGTTACTACCAGTCCAACTCTCCCTGCTTCCTCCCTGTGTTACTACCAGTCCAGCTCTCCCTGTGTTACTACCAGTCCACCTCTCCCTGCTTCCTCCCTGTGTTACTACCAGTCCAACTCTCCCTGCTTCCTCCCTGTGTTACTACCAGTCCACCTCTCCCTGCTTCCTCCCTGTGTTACTACCAGTCCACCTCTCCCTGCTTCCTCCCTGTGTTACTATCAGTCCACCTCTCCCTGCTTCCTCCCTGTGTTAGTACCAGTCCAGCTCTCCCTGTGTTACTACCAGTCCACCTCTCCCTGCTTCCTCCCTGTGTTACTACCAGTCCATCTCCCCCCGCTTCCTCCCTGTGTTACTACCAGTCCACCTCTCCCTGCTTCCTCCCTGTGTTACTACCAGTCCATCTCCCCCTGCTTCCTCCCTGTGTTACTACCAGTCCATCTCCCCCTGCTTCCTCCCTGTGTTACTACCAGTCCATCTCCCCCTGCTTCCTCCCTGTGTTACTACCAGTCCATCTCCCCCTGCTTCCTCCCTGTGTTACTACCAGTCCATCTCCCCCTGCTTCCTCCCTGTGTTACTACCAGTCCATCTCCCCCTGCTTCCTCCCTGTGTTACTACCAGTCCAACTCTCCCTGCTTCCTCCCTGTGTTACTACCAGTCCAGCTCTCCCTGTGTTACTACCAGTCCATCTCCCCCTGCTTCCTCCCTGTGTTACTACCAGTCCATCTCCCCCTGCTTCCTCCCTGTGTTACTACCAGTCCATCTCCCCCTGCTTCCTCCCTGTGTTACTACCAGTCCACCTCTCCCTGCTTCCTCCCTGTTTTACTAGCAGTCCACCTCTCTCTGCTTCCTCCCTGTGTTACTACCAGTCCAACTCTCCCTGTTGTGAACGTGTTACTACCAGTCCATCTCTCCCTGCTTCCACCCTGTGTTACTACCAGTCCACCTCTCCCTGCTTCCTCCCTGTGTTACTACCAGTCCACCTCTCCCTGCGTCCTCCCTGTGTTACTACCAGTCCATCTCTCCCTGCTTCCTCCCTGTGTTACTACCAGTCCACCTCTCCCTGCTTCCTCCCTGTGTTACTACCAGTCCACCTCTCCCTGCTTCCTCCCTGTGTTACTACCAGTCCCCCTCTCCCTGCTTCCTCCCTGTGTAACTACCAGTCTACCTCTCCCTGCTTCATCCCTGTGTTACTACCAGTCCACCTCTCCCTGCTTCCTCCCTGTGTTACTACCAGTCCACCTCTCCCTGCTTCCTCCCTGTGTTACTACCAGTCCACCTCTCCCTGCCTCCTCCCTGTGTAATTACCAGTCTACCTCTCCCTGCTTCATCCCTGTGTTACGACCAGTCCACCTCTCCATGCTTCATCCCTGTGTTACTACCAGTCCACCTCTCTTTGATTCCTCCCTGTGTTACTACCAGTCCAACTCTCCCTGCTTCCTCCCTGTGTTACTACCAGTCCATCTCTCCCTGCTTCCTCCCTGTGTTACTACCAGTCCACCTCTCCTTGCTTCCTCCCTGTTTTACTACCAGCCCACCTCTCCCTGCTTCCTCCCTGTTTTACTACCAGTCTACCTCTCTCTGCTTCCTCCCTGTGTTACTACCAGTCCACCACTCCCTGCTTCCTCCCTGTGTTACTACCAGTCCATCTCTCCCTGCTTCCTCCCTGTTTTACTACCAGTCCACCTCTCTCTGCTTCCTCCCTGTGTTACTACCAGTCCACCACTCCCTGCTTCCTCCCTGTGCAACTACCAGTCTACCGCTCCCTGTGTTACTACCAGTCCAACTCTCCTTGTTGTGAACGTGTTACTACCAGTCCACCTCTCCCTGCTTCCTCCCTGTGTTACTACCAGTCCATCTCCCCCTGCTTCCTCCCTGTGTTACTACCAGTCCATCTCCCCCTGCTTCCTCCCTGTGCAACTACCAGTCTACCTCTCCCTGTGTTACTACCAGTCCAACTCTCCCTGTGTTACTACCAGTCCAACTCTCCCTGTTGTGAACGTGTTACTACCAGTCCACCTCTCCCTGCTTCCTCCCTGTGTTACTACCAGTCCACCTCTCCCTGCTTCCTCCCTGTGTTACTACCAGTCCATCTCCCCCTGCTTCCTCCCTGTGCAACTACCAGTCTTCCTCTCCCTGTGTTACTATCAGTCCACCTCTCCCTGCTTCCTCCCTGTGTTACTACCAGTCCACCTCTCCCTGCTTCCTCCCTGTGTTACTACCAGTCCATCTCCCCCTGCTTCCTCCCTGTGTTACTACCAGTCCAACTCTCCCTGTTATGAACGTGTTACTACCAGTCCACCTCTCCCTGCTTCCTCCCTGTGTTACTACCAGTCCACCTCTCCCTGCTTCCTCCCTGTGTTACTACCAGTCCATCTCTCCCTGCTTCCTCCCTGTGTTACTACCAGTCCACCTCTCCCTGCTTCCTCCCTGTGTTACTACCAGTCCAACTCTCCCTGCTTCCTCCCTGTGTTACTACCAGTCCAACTCTACCTGCTTCCTCCCTGTGTTACTACCAGTCCAACTCTCCCTGCTTCCTCCCTGTGTTACTACCAGTCCAGCTCTCCCTGTGTTACTACCAGTCCACCTCTCCCTGCTTCCTCCCTGTGTTACTACCAGTCCACCTCTCCCTGCTTCCTCCCTGTGTTACTACCAGTCCACCTCTCCCTGCTTCCTCCCTGTGTTACTATCAGTCCACCTCTCCCTGCTTCCTCCCTGTGTTAGTACCAGTCCAGCTCTCCTTGTGTTACTACCAGTCCACCTCTCCCTGCTTCCTCCCTGTGTCACTACCAGTCCATCTCCCCCCGCTTCCTCCCTGTGTTACTACCAGTCCACCTCTCCCTGCTTCCTCCCTGTGTTACTACCAGTCCATCTCCCCCTGCTTCCTCCCTGTGTTACTACCAGTCCATCTCCCCCTGCTTCCTCCCTGTGTTACTACCAGTCCATCTCCCCCTGCTTCCTCCCTGTGTTACTACCAGTCCATCTCCCCCTGCTTCCTCCCTGTGTTACTACCAGTCCATCTCCCCCTGCTTCCTCCCTGTGTTACTACCAGTCCAACTCTCCCTGCTTCCTCCCTGTGTTACTACCAGTCCAGCTCTCCCTGTGTTACTACCAGTCCACCTCTCCCTGCTTCCTCCCTGTGTTACTACCAGTCCATCTCCCCCTGCTTCCTCCCTGTGTTACTACCAGTCCATCTCCCCCTGCTTCCTCCCTGTGTTACTACCAGTCCATCTCCCCCTGCTTCCTCCCTGTGTTACTACCAGTCCATCTCCCCCCGCTTCCTCCCTGTGTTACTACCAGTCCACCTCTCCCTGCTTCCTCCCTGTTTTACTAGCAGTCCACCTCTCTCTGCTTCCTCCCTGTGTTACTACCAGTCCAACTCTCCCTGTTGTGAACGTGTTACTACCAGTCCACCTCTCCCTGCTTCCTCCCTGTGTTACTACCAGTCCACCTCGCCCTGCTTCCCCCCTGTGTTACTACCAGTCCACCACTCCCTGCTTCCTCCCTGTGTTACTACCAGTCCACCTCGCCCTGCTTCCCCCCTGTGTTACTACCAGTCCACCACTCCCTGCTTCCTCCCTGTGTTACTACCAGTCCACCACTCCCTGCTTCCTCCCTGTGTTACTACCAGTCCACCTCTCCCTGCTTTCCCCCTGTGTTACTACCAGTCCACCACTCCCTGCTTCCTCCCTGTGTTACTACCAGTCCACCTCTCTCTGCTTCCTCCCTGTGTTACTACCAGTCCACCACTCCCTGCTTCCTCCCTGTGTTACTACCAGTCCATCACTCCCTGCTTCCCCCCTGTGTTACTACCAGTCCACCTCTCCCCGCTTCCCCCCTGTGTTACTACCAGTCCACCACTCCCTGCTTCCTCCCTGTGTTACTACCAATCCACCACTCCCTGCTTCCTCCCTGTGTTACTACCAGTCCACCACTCCCTGCTTCCCCCCTGTGTTACTACCAGTCCATCACTCCCTGCTTCCCCCCTGTGTTACTACCAGTCCACCACTCCCTGCTTCCTCCCTGTGTTACTACCAGTCCACCACTCCCTGCTTCCTCCCTGTGTTACTACCCGCCCACCACTCCCTGCTTCCTCCCTGTGTTACTACCAGTCCATCACTCCCTGCTTCCCCCCTGTGTTACTACCAGTCCACCACTCCCTGCTTCCTCCCTGTGTTACTACCAGTCCATCACTCCCTGCTTCCCCCCTGTGTTACTACCAGTCCATCACTCCCTGCTTCCTCCCTGTGTTACTACCAGTCCACCTCTCCCTGCTTCCCCCCTGTGTTACTACCAGTCCACCTCTCCCTGCTTCCTCCCTGTGTTACTACCAGTCCATCACTCCCTGCTTCCTCCCTGTGTTACTACCAGTCCACCTCTCCCTGCTTCCTCCCTGTGTTACTACCAGTCCATCACTCCCTGCTTCCTCCCTGTGTTACTACCAGTCCACCTCTGATCTGGCTGTTGTTTGTTGTGAACTGGGTAAGGAATGTGGTTGTACTGAGCAGGACTGAGTTTTTGTGAGAAACCGGAGAGGGCGTGGAAGAACAAGAGATATAGAAATTGAGTGTGTGTGTCCAACATTCCCCTAACCTCATACCTGTGTGTGTTCATCAGGGCTCCACGGTGCTGTCCCAGACTGGTGTCTTGTCTCTGAAGTCAGTGACATTCGCTGAAGCTGGCGAGTACTCCTGTGTGGGCGCAGTGCCCTCTGTGCTCGGACTCACCTCCAAGGCCAGCGTCAATCTCACCGTCTCAGGTACACAGAAGCACAGCCACACACACACACACACACACACACACACACACACACACACACACACACACACACACACACACACACACACACCGTGATGGTACAGTATATCATAAGACTCAGATGGAGTAAAGGAAGTGGTGATGGTACAGTATATCATAAGACTCAGATGGAGTAAAGGAAGTGGTGATGGTACAGTATATCATAAGACTCAGATGGAGTAAAGGAAGTGGTGATGGTACAGTATATCATAAGACTCAGATGGAGTAAAGGAAGTGGTGATGGTACAGTATATAATAAGACTCAGATGGAGTAAAGGAAGTGGTGATGGTACGGTATATCTCTTCCTGTGGTGGATTTTAATTATTATTTTATTTCCTGCCATTCCCTCTCCCACTTTCTTCCCAATCTATATCTCTCTGCACCTCCCTACCCTCCTCCATCACCCCTCTCTACCTCTCGTCCTCCTCCCTCTCTCTTCTCTCACTTTACCTCCACCTCTCTCCCTCCTCCCTCTCTCCTCCCCCTCTACCTCTACTACTCTCCCTTCCTGTCTCTTTACCTCTCTCTCTCCCTCCCCCTCTCTCTCCTCTCTCTCTCCTCTCTCTAGGTAAACCTGAGATTGATGCAGCTGTTGATGGAATGGTGGAGAAGGAGGGAGACATGGTGACTCTGTCCTGCTCTGCTCACGGACACCCTGCCCCACAGTTCACCTGGACACCCTCAGGAAAGGAGGTGAGTGTGTGTGTGTGTGTGCGCATGTGTGCATTGTGTGCGTTGACAAAGCTTTGTGGAGTTATGTTATGAGCTCTCAGAACAACTCCTCTAATTTATTGTCATCTCTTAACCCATCTTTCTCACCCCCCCCCCCCCCCCCCCCCCCCTGCCCCTCCTCTCCCAGTCGGTGTCGGTGAAGGGTAACAAGGTGGTCAGTATGGTCACGCTGGAGGCCAGTGCTGCGGTCCTGAAGGACGGGGTCACCTGCGAGGCCAGTAACGACCACGGCGCAGCCTCCCAGGCCTTCAAAGTCACCACCAAACAAGGTCAGTGCGGCCCTCCACTTCTCTTAACGTTCTTCTCTCTGTCTCTGTCTGTCTCTGTCTGTCTCTGTCTGTCTCTCTGTTTCTGTCTGTCTCTGTCTGTCTCTGTCTCTGTCTCTCTCTCTCCCCCTCCCCCCTCCATTGTGGTGTAACAGTAAACTGTAGTCTAACCCGTTTCCTCTCTTCTCCCTGCAGCCGTCGATCCCAACGCAGCCAATGATGCAGGCAGAGGTAGACACTTATCCGTCTTCTCCCTCCTCCTTTCCTCCCTGCTGTCAGGACTCTGTGTTGTATATAGCCTGTAGTACTTCACCCTTCCTCCCAGCACTCTACTGTACTGTACATTGTATATTTCTCTATTACTACTGAACACTGTGGATATTGTATATTGTGTTTTGTTTCTCATCTTTGTATGATGTCTGTCCTATACATCTTTGTATGATGTCTGTCCTATATTTTGTGGATGCTGCGACTTTTCTCTCCCCTGGGGGGGTAATAAAGGATGATATTCTATTCTATCCTCTTCCACTCTCTTCTTTTCTTTTCTCGGCGTGTCTTTGTCACTTCTTTTTCCCACTGCATTCTTCTTTCACTCTTTTTCCTCCCTGTGCTGTGCTTTTCAGTTGCTGTGGGCTTGTGAGTAGTTGTAACTAGAGTATGTGTTGTGGTGGTTGTGTTTGTACACTAGTATGTGTGTTGTTGGTGGTTAGTGGGTGCACATAGTGGTGCGGTGTGTGTTGTTGCTTTGCTATGCAGTGGGTCTGAGGAACTGTCTTTCTTTCAAAATGCTGCTCAAAGGGAACCATGTGCTTAAAACAGGTCTGTACAAATACCTCTGTGTGTATGTGTGTTACATTGTGTGTATGTGATACAGAGAGAGAAAAGGTGTGTTTGTGAAAATGTGTGTGTGTAGGCACCCCTTTTAGCCCCACCACACTATTGTCATCTCAATCTCAAAGCTGAACAAACCTCCCCCTCCCCTTTCCTCCTCTCCTCATCTCCCCTCCACCCATCCAATGCTCTCCTCCCAACCCCACCCATCCCATTTCCACCCCTCTACCCCCTCACCTCCCTCTCACTTCTTCCATTACCCACCCCTACCCCTCCACTCCATCCCCTCTCCTGCCTCCATCGCTGTCCCTCCCTCTTCATCCCTTCTCCCCCTTATCCCTCCTCACCTGTCCCACCCCCTCCTCCCTCCTCCCTACCTCTTTCTCCTCTCACCTCACCCCATCCATCCCCTCTAACTTCACTTTCCATCCAACCTCTCCCTTCTCCACCTCTCCCCCCATGCCTTCATCTCTCCCTCCATCTCTCCATGCCCCTAGCTGATAAGCAGCAGGGTGGCTCCAGTGGCGTGGTGATAGCCGTGGTGGTGTGTGTCCTAATGCTGCTGCTGCTGGTGGCACTCCTCTACTTCCTCAACAAGAAGGGCAAGCTGCCCTGCAGCAAGAAGGATGAGAAGGAAGTGTGAGTAACAGGAGGGAGGTTAGGGTGGAGGAGAGGAGAGGAGAGGAGGGGAGGGGAGGGAGGGAGGAGGGGTGTTGAAACTATTTCTAAAGAAAGGCGTTGTGATCATTGGAGTACAGACTATCTGTTCTCTTTACTGTACTTTACCTCCCTCTGCTAACCCTCTACCTTTTCTCTCTCCGTCCGTCTGTTCATGTTCTCTCCTTTTATTAACCTTTCTAGGACACACGTTCCGCTAGCAGAACCCCCCTACAGCATTCCGCTGAAAGGCAGCGCGGGAAATTAAAAAATATTTTTGGGGAATATGTAACTTTCACACAATAACAAGTCCAATACAGCAAATGAAAGATAAACATCTTGTTAATCTACCCATCGTGTCCGATTTCAAAAATGCTTTACAGCGAAAACACAACATATGATTATGTTAGATCACCGCCAAGTCCAAAAAACACACAGCCATTTTCCCAGTCAAAGATAGGAGTCACAAAACGCAGAAATAGAGGAAACATTAATCACTAACCTTTGATGATCTTCATAAGATGACACTCATAGGACATCATGTTACACAATACATGTATGTTTTGTTCGATAATGTGCATATTTATATCAAAAATCTCAGTTTACATTGGCTGGCGCCATGTTCAGAAATGCCTCCAAAATATCCGGAGAAATTGCAGAGAGCCACATCAAATAACGGGAAATACTCATCATAAACTTTGATGAAAGATACATGTTTTACATAGAATTAAAGATACACTTGTTCTTAATGCAACCGCTGTGTCAGATTTAAAAAAAACTTGACGGAAAAAGCACACCATGCAATAATCTGGGACGGCGCTCAGAAATAACAACATTTCTCTGCCATGTTGGAGTCAACAGAAATACGAAATTACATCATAAATATTCCCTTACCTTTGATGATCTTCATCAGAATGCACTCCCAGGAATCCTAGTTCCACAATAAATTGTTGTTTTGTTCGATAATGTCCGGTATTTATGTCCAAGTAGCTACTTTTGCTAGCACGTTTAGTAAACATATCCAAAAGCTCGCGCCGGTCTAGGCGAAACTTCAAAAAGTTATATAACAGGTCGAATAAACTGGTCAAACTAAGTAGAGAATCAATCTTCAGGATGTTGTAATCATATATATCCAATAACGTTCCAACCGGAGCATTCCTTCGTGTCTGTAGAAGTTATGGAACGCAAGGCGATATCATGAGGAAAGCGCGTGACCAGGAACTGGCAATCTGCCAGACCACTGACTCATTCCCCTCTCATCCGGCCACACAACACAGCATAAGCTTCATTCGACGTTCTACAGACTGTTGACATCTAGTGGAAGGCGTAGGAAGTGCAAACAGATCCATATCTTACAGGGATTTGAACAGGCGATGAGTTGAATATCGACCAGCCTCAGAATTTCTACTTCCTGTTTGGAAGTTTGCCTGCCATATGAGTTCTGTTATACTCACAGACATAATTCAAACAGTTTTAGAAACTTCAGAGTGTTTTCTATCCAACAGTAATAATAATATGCATATATTAGCATCTGGGACAGAGTAGGAGGCAGTTCAATTTGGGCATGCTATTCATCCAAAGTGAAAATGCTGCCCCCTATCCCTAAAAAGTTAACATATCTCTCTCTCTATGCTATCCCTCTCTCTCTCTCTGCCTCCTCTGTGTGTCTCTCCTGCAGGGCAAGTGGGGATGTGAATAATGACATTGTGGTGGAGATGAAGACAGAAAAGGCCAATGAAGAAGCTGGCCTCTTGAACAAGCCAGCAGCACAGCAGGTCAGAGAGCAGGGGTCACTGGCGGGAGGAGAAGGGGGATTGGTTTATATGTTTATATGCACAGTTCTTACATCAGAATAGGGTGATTCCTCACTAAACTAGAACAAAACAATTTTCACAAAATGAAATCCATAGAAGTGTCCTTAGGAGGAAGGATTGCTGACATATATTTGACATTTGTATCTTAATGCATAATTGAGACATAATTAATTGAAGTTGGAATACTTGTGACATTTTGACCTTACCCAGGCCTCCTTTAAGACTCCATGATGTTTCATCTGTAGGTGCTACAAAGCAAAAGTTGGTGTTGTTAGGTTCTAATTCTCAGAGTAAATAACTCAACGGACAATAGATAAGCTTAACCAAGTTTAATTCTTCCCAAAGGGTCCATACAGCTGGAGTCAGACATCACATGTTTTCACCATCACAAGTATATATACTCTAATTTAGACTCTCCTCCTTCTCTCCAATCCTTACATCTTTTATGGTTTGACAGGAAGAGGGTAATAGGGGAATAAACCATAACTTCGCTCTTCAAGGGATCTGACCTGACCTCAACCCCTCATTCGCCTAATCCACAGATGTCCATCCGTTTCCCCTATAGCAATACTGTGACTACCTCCCTTCCACTCAGCACATTGCAAAGCCATCTGGCTCCTACAGATAACCATTAAGATCTGATGTAAAAACCAGTCTCTATCACTCCTCATATACTATACTTCTGAGTACAACAATGTTCCAAGTTTAACCCAGAATCTAACAGTGTCATATAAAGCTTTACCGCTGGCTCTGTAATATGAGTAGTACTCTTATTTCAACAGCAATTTTCTTACATTAATTTATTTATATACAAAAATATGAACATGCATATTGAAATATACAAATATCACAACTCTAAAAGTAACAGAAATCCCACTCTAGAACTTTAATATGCCATAGATTATATTATGTTCAACGATATATTGAACAATATATTGCCAAATCTAAAAATAAATATTTTCCATATTCATGTTTGTATTTTTCAATATTCATACATTTTTGTAAGAAATGTGTTATTAAAATCAAATTGCTTTTCATAATACAGAGCAAGCGGTAAAGCTTTATATGACACCAACTTTAGCTTTTTAACACCTACAAATGAAACATTAGAGTCTTAAAGGAGGCCTTGGTAATGCCAAAATGTTGCAAATATTATAACTTTAATGAGTTATTTATCAATTATGCTTTCAGATACAAATGTCAAATATATGTCAACAATCATTCCTCCAAATGACCCTTCTATGGATTAAATGTTGTGACAAGTTTTGTGTTGTTCTAGTTTCATGAGTAATCACCCAATAGCTATTCATGAGGAGAGAAGATCAGGAAACCAAAGCATTGGCCTAGAATAGCATCTGGGTTTGGCTGGAATCATTACAGCTACAGTGTCATCATGAATATGACCTCAGTTATAGACAACCATATTTCATAGGAATAACCAGTAAAACTGCTTAATGACTTATATCAGGGTTCCCCAACTGGCGGCCGCGGGTGGTTTTATTCGGCCCCCCAAGTTTTCTGAGCAAAAAATAATATACACTGCTCAAAAAAATAAAGGGAACACTAAAATAACACATCCTAGATCTGAATGAATGAAATATTCTTATTAAATACTTTTTTCTTTACATAGTTGAATGTGCTGACAACAAAATCACACAAAAATGATCAATGGAAATCAAATTGATCAACCCATGGAGGTCTGGATTTGGAGTCACACTCAAAATTAAAGTGGAAAACCACACTACAGGCTGATCCAACTTTGATGTAATGTCCTTAAAACAAGTCAAAATGAGGCTCAGTAGTGTGTGTGGCCTCCACGTGCCTGTATGACCTCCCTACAACGCCTGAGCATGCTCCTGATGAGGTGGCGGATGGTCTCCTGAGGGATCTCCTCCCAGACCTGGACTAAAGCATCCGCCAACTCCTGGACAGTCTGTGGTGCAACGTGGCGTTGGTGGATGGAGCGAGACATGATGTCCCAGATGTGCTCAATTGGATTCAGGTCTGGGGAACGGGCGGGCCAGTCCATAGCATCAATGCCTTCCTCTTGCAGGAACTGCTGACACACTCCAGCCACATGAGGTCTAGCATTGTCTTGCATTAGGAGGAACCCAGGGCCAACCGCACCAGCATATGGTCTCACAAGGGGTCTGAGGATCTCATCTCGGTACCTAATGGCAGTCAGGCTACCTCTGGCGAGCACATGGAGGGCTGTGCGGCCCCCCAAAGAAATGCCACCCCACACCATGACTGACCCACCGCCAAACCGGTCATGCTGGAGGATGTTGCAGGCAGCAGAACGTTCTCCACGGCGTCTCCAGACTCTGTCACGTCTGTCACATGTGCTCAGTGTGAACCTGCTTTCATCTGTGAAGAGCACAGGGTGCCAGTGGCGAATTTGGCAATCTTGGTGTTCTCTGGCAAATGCCAAACGTCCTGCACGGTGTTGGGCTGTAAGCACAACCCCCACCTGTGGACGTCGGGCCCTCATACCACCCTCATGGAGTCTGTTTCTGACCGTTTGAGCAGACACATGCACATTTGTGGTCTGCTGGAGGTCATTTTGCAGGGCTCTGGCAGTGCTCCTCCTTGCACAAAGGCGGAGGTAGCGGTCCTGCTGCTGACGTGGGTCCTCCACGTCTCCTGATGTACTGGCCTGTCTCCTGGTAGCGCCTCCATGCTCTGGACACTACGCTGAAAGACACAGCAAACCTTCTTGCCACAGCTCGCATTGATGTGCCATCCTGGATGAGCTGCACTACCTGAGCCACTTGTGTGGGTTGTAGACTCCGTCTCATGCTACCACTAGAGTGAAAGCACCGCCAGCATTCAAAAGTGACCAAAACATCAGCCAGGGAGCATAGGAACTGAGAAGTGGTCTGTGGTCACCACCTGCAGAACCACTCCTTTATTGGGGGTGTCTTGCTAATTGCCTATAATTTCCACCTGTTGTCTATTCCATTTGCACAACAGCATGTGAAATTTATTGTCAATCAGTGTTGCTTCCTAAGTGGACAGTTTGATTTCACAGAAGTGTGATTGACTTGGAGTTACATTGTGTTGTTTAAGTGTTCCCTTTATTTTTTTGAGCAGTGTATATATAGTACCAGTCAAAAGTTTGGACACACCTACTCATTCAAGGGTTTTTCTTTATTTCTACTATTTTCTACATTTGAGAATAATAGTGAAGACATCAAAACTATGAAATAGAACATATGGAATCATGTAGTAACCAAAAAAGTGATAAACAAATAAAAATATATTTTAGATTTTAGATTCTTCAAAGTAGCCACCCTTTGCCTTGATGACAGCTTTGCACACTCTTGACATTCTCTCAACCAGCTTCATGAGGTGGTCACCTGGAATGACTTTCAATTAACAGGTGTGCCTTGTTAAAAGTTAATTTTGGAATTTATTTCCTTCTTAATGCATTTGCGCCAATTAGTTGTGTTGTGACAAAGTTGGGGTGGTTTACAGAAGATAGCCCTATTTGGTAAAATACCAAGTCCATATTATGGCAAGAACAGCTCAAATAAGCAAAGAGAAACAACAGTCCATCATTACTTTAAGACATGAAGGAAAATTATATTTTGATTTGTTTAACACTTTTTTAGTTATAACATGATTCCATAAGTGTTATTTCATAGATTTGATGTCTTCACTATTATTCTACTATGTAGAAAATAATAAAAATAAAGAAAAACCCTGGAATGAGTAGGTGTGTCCAAACTTTTGACTGGTACTGTATATATATTTTATTTTTGCGGGGGGCAATAAAAGACTGGAAAAACACCAGGAAATCAGCTCCAAGTGATTTTTTAAAAAGACATCTGTTCCCAAGTATTCCCATGCATAATAGAGAGACACGTGATCGTATACAGATGTATGAAAGGTTTGAAATGATTATGTTTTAGTCAAACATTATATCTGTTTGGGCTTCTTGAGGTCAATATGCGGTCTACAAATGATTTGTAATTATGTTCCGGCCCCCCGACCATCCGCTCAATATAAAATCGGCCCGCGGTTGAATCTAGTTGATTATCCCTGACTTATATAATATCTCATGATGTTGTAATGACTCAAAGGATTTACTGGTGCTTTGTATTGTCTTCCACAGTGAGGAACAGAGGAGAATATGACATAAGAAGACAGAAAGAGAGGGATGAAGGAATCGATGAAAAACGACAGCAGGGCTTGTTTTATTTTTGATAGAGGGAGAAATCTGACTGAGGGAGAAAAGACGGTGTAATGGGAGGGTGTTTTTGTAGGGATGGGGGGTAACCATGGAGGGGGGGGTATTTAAACATGAGACCTAATACATCACTGGACATCAACTGACTTCATCATGACATTATCAGAGCGTAATCCCTGTCCACCAATCACAACTCTTGGTTGACTCCCATGCAGAATAGAGCTGTACAGTAAACATGTGTCCAACGTGAGTCTAGCCACAGTAACCCTTTTCTACCCTATTCCAAACACACTGTTTGTTGCAGGAGTGTGTGTGTGTGTGTTTGTGAGTGTGTGTTTGTGAGTGTGTGCTGTATTGCATTGTGTCTGAGCTGTGGGTTGTTCTTCGTTCAGTCAGTGTAGTGGATGTGGATGTGTCTGTTCTGTGTGGAGTCTGCATCTAGCCCATTCTGGTGGACATGGGAAAAACACAAACTGTCATCCTACTCTATTCATCCCTACGCTGATTATTGTGTCACTCTGAATTCTATTCCGTAACATAGAGATCGTGCCTGCTGTTACATAAAACTTAAGGATCATATTCTATGCCCAATACGAAGACCAGCAGCATATTAGGCACGATACTGCAGATGTACTTTCCAACAAAACGTTTCGGTCGACCAGGGCAAGCCAGGCCCACTTATACAAGTCAAAAGTCATTCCAACCTAAATCCACTCCGGCCTTCTGATAAGAGCCTATAGTACTGTATATAATTTTAGACTGTTCTAAGCTGGGGGAACATACCCCTATCTCCCTGTTTGCTTTGGTCCTGGCCAGAGTCCTCTCTTTACAGGATGACAGGAAATAGAAGACTCTAGTCCCTGTGTATCAATTCATTGTTTAGTTTATCATTTCAAATCTATTATGTCTATTCATTTAATGAAATTCCTTTCAGCTGTTACCTTAGCAACAGCTGTGACAATTTCTAAATTCCTGATCCCTTCCTGTGTAAATGTTTTTTTTTCTCAAACCAAAAAGCAACAAAAACGACAAGCTATTGGGTGTACAAATAATTTTCAAAATGTTAACGAAATGTATATTATGTATCAGGTCATTTGTTTTCTTCTTTTTGTTGCTCTGTCTCTGCAAACTGAATACTGTATATCCTGTCAATCAAATGGAGGCTTACTATATACGTGAGGTGAATCTGAATGAATCTGTGTGTTTACTGTGTTGTTAGAGTCCTGACCCTGCTACAACTCTCGCCGTATTTCATAGCCTACTGTCCTTCTCTGAGCAAAGCCATTTTCAGAAACACAACACTCCCTGTTACACTCAGCTCACCCAATTATCATCCCCTAGCTCTGGAAAATTGGAGTAATCTGGCAAAATGGGGAACGTTTTTGTCCTCCGTTGACAATCTGAAATCTCTGCCAGCTGCACTACCATTTCCTTCAGCACAGATTGGCTTTGCAGGCTGGATGGGTTAGCAACACAGTGAGCACAGATTCACCTACGAACGTCACAGACACAGGTTAGTCACAGCTTGATAAGGGAGAGAGGGAGGGGAACAGGGGAGGTGAGAGGGGGTAGAGTGTGGGGGTGAGGTGGGAGGCGAGAGGGTGTACGTGATAATTTTTTTAACCAAAATAAGTTGAAGAGTTATTGAGTGTCCTAGTGGGGGTGTTCCAATGTTTTGGTACGCATCTGGTGTCTGTCTCTCTCTGCCTCACACGCTTTTTGATACTACCCGTATTGGCAGCACAAAGATATATGATAGCTGGTTGCAGTGTCCTCTATCATTGGTATACACTGGAAAAAATTGCCTTGTGAACAGGTCACTATAACCACTATCGCTTTTTCTGGGAATCATTTGGTTTTTCCAATGGAGTTTATATGTCTAGTGATTTAAGAAATCTATATTTCCATAACTTAATGACTGTTCTGACTCCTGTGAAGTTAGGGGGAGACCAACAGGTGCATACCTTCAACTTTGGAACGCTTGGTTTTATTTGTAAAAAAAAATATATAAAGTGATATAAAAAATGTGTTTTCTTTTCTTTAAAGAAAAGGGTGATTCTTGTACTTCAGAACTACTGAGTTGTGACTTGTGTTGTTTTGTGGTTTGTCCACTGGTTCTAAGAGAAGAGAGAAAGGTTTGAATTAGGATTCTTGTCTTGTTATACATATGGAACAATGTGAGTGTTTTTTTTCTCTTCCTGCTATACTGTATATTTGGTGGTACGCTGTTCTGTTGTGAGCTCTGTACTGTGTTCTTGTGTCTTCTTATTGAACTGTGTAGAATTTATAACAAATGAAAACCCACGAAAAAACAACCACACTCCCACAATCTCTGTGTGTGTTTTATTTCTGTGTGTGTCTGTGTGTGTTCACTGTTAGTGTAGAGGTATAGGCCAACTTGGCTGGATTCTGTGAGCTCTGGCAGGTTGCCATTGTACTGTGGGCTTCTGGCTCTCTGGTTCTATCAGCAGGGATGTTGTCTCTAATTCCATCTGCCAAGCATCCATTAGGAAATTACCCTGACCTGCAGAAGGGGAAGGATTTGTGTTCAGAACATTAAGAGAGAGAATGAGGAGTGAAGGACTGAGATGAGGTTCTAAAATATGTATGGGCATGTGTATGTGTGTGTGAGCCAATCAACCAATCAATCAAATTGAATTAGATTTTTTTCTATTTGTCACAAATGCTTTACTGTGGTTTACAGTGTGTGCATCCACCTCTAGTGCTTTTTACTTCAGCATTGTCACCACTGTTATTGTGTATGATCTGTGTAACCATGCCTACTCTGGCCCTAAGGCTCTAATACTGTCTGAGTTTAGCTACAGTGGTGCTAATCTGATTTAGCCATTTAGCGTCAGCCTATTGAGAAATGACAGCCACTGTCCCTAGCTCATAGCCTAGCCGCTACAGCCACTCAGTAACGGTTGGCTAACGGCCATTCCACACACACACACACACACACACACACACACACACACACACACACACACACACACACACACACACACACACACACACACACACACACACACACTGTGCTGGGACACCACTGCCAGAGCAAACTAGAGACGGAGATGATTAAGGATATATAGAATGATAGAGAGACAGACAGAAGGATGGGGAAGGGGATGGAGGAGAGAGGGAACGGGACAGAGAAGGTTATGGATGAGGGAGGGATAGATGGAGGGAGAAATTATGGAAATCGAACAGAAGAATCAGGGACTGTCATGAGAGGAAATTGAGGAGAAGAGTGATTGGCCATCCAATGGATAAAGAAGCTGTCTTGTTTGGATGTCATAAAGGATGTCATAAATTAGCATTGAGTCTGCTGTCTACTCTGTTGTAATCAGAGTTCAATAAATAAAGAGGGAGGGTGGGAGGGAGAAGAGGAGGGAGGGAGGGAGGGAGGGAGGGAGGGAGAGAGAAGAGGAGGAAGGGAAGGGAGAAGAGGAGGGAGGGAGGGAGAGAGAAGAGGAGGAAAGGAAGGGAGGGAGGGAGAAGAGGAGGGAGGGAGAAGAGGAGGGAGAAACAAATAAAAATAATGAAATTAAAGGGCAGTAAATCTTCTCTTATCTCCTTCACTTCCAAGGTTTCATATCCTGTGTGACCTGGTTTTGAGTGTGTGTTTTCTGTTGGTGTGTATACGTGTCAGTAGTGGTGTGTGTTTTCTGTTGGTGTGTATACGTGTCAGTAGTGGTGTGTGTTTTCTGTTGGTGTGTATACATGTCAGTAGTGGTGTGTGTTTTCTGTTGGTGTGTATACGTGTCAGTAGTGGTGTGTGTTTTCTGTTGGTGTGTATACGTGTCAGTAGTGGTGTGTGTTTTCTGTTGGTGTGTATACGTGTCAGTAGTGGTGTGTGTTTTCTGTTGGTGTGTATACGTGTCAGTAGTGGTGTGTCTTTTCTGTTGGTGTGTATATGTGTCAGTAGTGGTGTGTGTTTTCTGTTGGTGTGTATACGTGTCAGTAGTGGTGTGTGTTTTCTGTTGGTGTGTATACGTGTCAGTAGTGGTGTGTGTTTTCTGTTGGTGTGTATACGTGTCAGTAGTGGTGTGTGTTTTCTGTTGGTGTGTATACGTGTCAGTAGTGGTGTGTGTTTTCTGTTGGTGTCTATACGTGTCAGTAGTGGTGTGTGTTTTCTGTTGGTGTGTATGCGTGCCAGTAGTGGTGTGTGTTGGTGTGTATACGTGTCAGTAGTGGTGTGTGTTTTCTGTTGGTGTGTATGCGTGTCAGTAGTGGTGTGTGTTTTCTGTTGGTGTGTATGCGTGTCAGTAGTGGGATGTGTTTTCTGTTGGTGTGTATATGTGTCAGTAGTGGTGTGTGTTTGTGTTGGTGTGTATGCGTGTCAGTACTGGTGTGTGTTTTCTGTTGGTGTGTATACGTGTCAGTAGTGGTGTGTGTTTTCTGTTGGTGTGTATACGTGTCAGTAGTGGTGTGTGTTTTCTGTTGGTGTGTATACGTGTCAGTAGTGGTGTGTGTTTTCTGTTGGTGTGTATACGTGTCAGTAGTGGTGTGTGTTTGTGTATGTGTAGTAGTGATGGTTCATCTGTGTGTGTGTGCATCCAGCCAAGCTGATGCAGTGTCCTTTGAAGATCAATTAGACGTAAAAGCAGCCTGTGTGTGTTAGTGATGTTCGAGCCTGTAAAGACACACTCCGGGTACCAGACCTTCATCACTGACATGTATTGACAAGCAAGCCAACAAGCACTCCCCTTTGAGAAGAAAAGTGGCTCCATAGCGTTAAGCTGTAGGCATGTTTAACAGGTCAGATTGCTGCTGACAACTGAGCTTCCCCCACTGTCCGACTGCCTCATACTGGGCTCCAACAACTGATCCTCTGCTTCACAACACACGTGACCGCCCTCCATGACAACGTTTCAACCATTTGAGCTTCTCAAAAGGTACCAATTGGATAGCTCCATCGGTGACATTTCAAGCTAGCTGTGGAGTGAGCTTATGGTACATTCTTAACTCCGTTACACATGCAACACATATACATCCAGGGTAAAGGCAGGCCATGACCGGGGCATCCCACACAGGGCTCGCCTTAAACAGGTTGAAGAGCGATGAAGGCCCCCTGGGTGTCTGAGTCAGCTAGTCCGTTAGTGCTAGAGAAGAGAAGTGAGAGGTGGAAGGGAGGAGCTGGAGAGAGGGGGAAAGATGGAGGCCTGGAGGAATAGGAGCAGCTGTGTTGTGTGTACCTCTGTGAGCTCCTGTACACGCTGCAGGCTGCCTCCCACTGTCTGACTGTACCACAGCAGAGCAGGTGTCTGGAGAGCTACACAGAGAGACAGACACACACACACACACACACACACACACGCATATACACAGAGAATCATACTTGAATGATTTTGTGTTGGTATTCACACACTCTCACACATACACAGTCAATTACTCTAAGGCACACTGCTACACTTTCAGAGTGTGATCATTAGTATGTGTTTGTTCAGACACGGCCAGTAAAATGTGTAGGCAAATGAAATGGCTGACATTCCTTGGGGCTTGTTCAGCACAGAGCTGTAATGAGAGGCTTCTGAGCCCTGTGTTTTAGGGCTCCATTCAATCTGTTGTGCTGAAGATCTGGCTACAGCGGGATAGAAATATAAAAGCCAAGTTCTCTGTGTCAGCGCTAAACGCTGCATGTGTCGGCTCAATCGGAAGTTACCTTTCAATTTCAATTGCGCTATGGTGCTGAACTTTGACGACACGGATTGATGCTCTCTGTTGCCTAGCTGCTAACTCTCTCACCCAGTAAAACAGTCAGAGGTGGATCACGGCGGCACACACACACACAACACAACACACACATACTGGTGATGGGGATTAAAGGTACTGTCTCCTGTAACTCTCCTCTCTGAGCCTCTGCTGCTATTAGCCTTATCAGACCTGTCTACTTTAGTTGATGGTGGATGTCTGGTCCTTGTCCTGACCCTGGTCCGGACCCTGGTCCTTGTCCTGACCCTGGTCCTTGTCCTGACCCTGGTTCTTGTCCTGACCCTGGTCCTGACCCTGGTCCTGACCCTGGTCCTGACCCTGGTCCTGATCCTGGCTCTTCCTCTGCATCTGGGGAGTCTCACACACCAGGACCTGCAGTGTGTTTATGTGCTGTACATGATTAACTCCCCCCTCTTCTACCCTGGCACTGCTGGTCTGTGTCTGCCTCCCATACTGCCCTGCCATACTGCCCCCCCCCCCACCACCACCACACACACACACACAGTGTGAGGCAGTGTCAGAGTTTCGGTAATGTTTTATGTTGCAGTAGCGTTGCTATCTGTTCAGTTACTGGGTACAATGCTGGGCTCATGGCCAGGTGTTCACAACACTGCCTGTTTGTTATGCTGCTGTTGTACTGTTCTGTTGTTTTTATCTCCTGTAGGAACGTGTGGCCCCAGGTACAGTATAGCTTCCTCACTGCATCCCTCTGAGCAGTATAGCTACACATACTGTCACACAGCCAGATTCCCCAGCACAGAATGTGTATGTATACGCCTGGTTCTCTGTAGCCTGTCATCACACATGCTAACGAAAGTACGGGCACAATCATACACACATTACATACATTACACATCCACACACAAACACACACATTCTCATCTCCCTCGGCCGTCTCCGAGAAGTTTTCAGACCTGCTCACACACGAGACGCTGCTTGTTCTGGTATGTACCATCACTGCTAACCTGCCCTCTGGGCCTAGAGGCTCTAAAACTAACACGGAGCAAAGAAAGACATGATACAAAACAGGAAAATAAAAACACGCAGAGCCTCTTACAGAATGGGTAGTCGTACAGAGGAGAGGAGGGTAGGGGTGAAGAAAGATTGCTGGGAAAAAACTGGAAAATAGACAATTCAAATTTTACAGAAATAAAGAGAATTGTGTGGTCCAGGCAACAGAGGGTTGTAAGTGTTTATCCCAGTGTGGGATGATTGCAGTAGGACGGGGAATGGCCTCCCCATGAGGTTTCAGTCTTTGTAGTGATGCTCTCTCTCTCTCTGAGCTCTAGCACCTCTAGCACCACAGCCATATCTGTGATCTCCCCAACACACTGGCATCAATACTAATGCATTATCACTGGCAATACCCGTGTGATGCTTCTCTCTCACACAAACACACAAACGCATGCATACACACACACAGCCTCACACACAAATACACAAATGCCGATACAAATCCATTACAACTAAATGCCTAAGTCTGACCTCAAATACACAATACAAATGTATTATTATGAACACACGTGTACCATCTATCTCTCTCTCTCTCTATCACTCTCTCTCTCACTCACTCACTCACTGGTGCACTGTCCCACACACTGTATATTATTTACCACAGACACATCCAGTGTCAGGGTGCTCATCACTCGCTCTGATTAAAAGCAGGTGTAGGGGGCTACACTAGAAGGATGATGAGAGGGGCTGGAGCACTTACTGCACTCTCTAACCATGATGGAGAGAGAGAAAGGGAGGTTATTATTCAGAGTTAATTTACTTAGTTAATTCCTCCATTAGATGTATTATCCCCCCCCCCCCCCCCCCCCACACACACACACCCCTCCCCCTCTCTCTGTTTGCTGTTAGCTATTAGGTCGGTATCATTAGAGCACTTGAAAGTCATTTTCCCCACTGATGAGTCTTGTGTCTCTACTAGGCAATGGGGACAGATTTGGAGAGATTGAGTTTTTATGCTCCGTTGTCTCTTATAAATGAGTAAAGCCTTTACACAGACACACTGGTGAGACACACACTGGTTTCAGTTAATGGGTGTGAGACACACACTGGTTTCAGTTAATGGGTGTGAGATACACACTGGTTTCAGTTAATGGGTGTGAGATACACACTGGTTTCAGTTAATGGGTGTGAGACACACTGGTTTCAGTTAATGGGTGTGAGACACACACTGGTTTCAGTTAATGGGTGTGAGACACACACTGGTTTCAGTTAATGGGTGTGAGACACACACTGGTTTCAGTTAATGGGTGTGAGACACACACTGGTTTCAGTTAATGGGTGTGAGACACACACTGGTTTCAGTTAATGGGTGTGAGACACACACTGGTTTCAGTTAATGGGTGTGAGACACACACTGGTTTCAGTTAATGGGTGTGAGACACACACTGGTTTCAGTTAATGGGTGTGAGACACACACTGGTTTCAGTTAATGGGTGTGAGACACACACTGGTTTCAGTTAATGGGTGTGAGACACACACTGGTTTCAGTTAATGGGTGTGAGACACACACTGGTTTCAGTTAATGGGTGTGAGACACACACTGGTTTCAGTTAATGGGTGTGAGACACACACTGGTTTCAGTTAATGGGTGTGAGACACACACTGGTTTCAGTTAATGGGTGTGAGACACACACTGGTTTCAGTTAATGGGTGTGAGACACACACTGGTTTCAGTTAATGGGTGTGAGACACACACTGGTTTCAGTTAATGGGTGTGAGACACACACTGGTTTCAGTTAATGGGTGTGAGACACACACTGGTTTCAGTTAATGGGTGTGAGACACACACTGGTTTCAGTTAATGGGTGTGAGACACACACTGGTTTCAGTTAATGGGTGTGAGACACACACTGGTTTCAGTTAATGGGTGTGAGACACACACTGGTTTCAGTTAATGGGTGTGAGACACACACTGGTTTCAGTTAATGGGTGTGAGACACACACTGGTTTCAGTTAATGGGTGTGAGACACACACTGGTTTCAGTTAATGGGTGTGAGACACACACTGGTTTCAGTTAATGGGTGTGAGACACACACTGAGGCACACATGTCGGCACATAGCGAGTCACACAGAGTAAATCCCACGTATAGAGTCACTATGACATTATTGTGATTTTTCTTATCGCAGTATTGAGTCCTTTGTTCATTTATCTATGCCACCATACTCTGAGACTTCTCTGTGTGTACTTTTAACCCCCCCCTCTCTCTCTCTCTCTCTCTCTTTCTCTGTGACTTCCTCTCCTTCTTCTTCCATGACCATGAGTTACTTAGGTGTCATAGGAGAATGTTGGGAATGTAAGCCTCTGATGAGCGATAGGAACAGTTTGCCAGGGAGAGTGAGATGAGTCAGTGTAGATGAAGGGGAGTAGACAGGTTAAAGAGGGTTTTTAAGCTTTGACATAATTAGGAAATGGATTGTGTATATGTCCCATTCAAAGGGTGAATGGGCAAGACAAAAGATTGAAATCCCTTTGAACTGGGTATGGTAGTAGGTGCCAGGTGCATCAGTTTGAGTGTGTCAAGAACTGCAACGCTGCTAGGTTTTTCACGCTCAACATTTTCCAGTGTGTATAAAGAATGGTCCACCACCCAAAGGACATCCAGCCAACTTGACACAGTTGTGGGAAGCGTTGGCGTCAACATGGGCCAGCATCCCTGTCAAACACTTTTGATACCTTGTAGAGTCCATGCCCCGACAAAGTTAGGCTGTTCAGAGGGCAAAAGGGGTTGCAACTCAATATTAGGAAGGTGTTCTTAATGTTTTGTACACTTAGAGTATATCTGCTCATATTACATTTCCAGTTACCTTATCTTTACTATAAACATCTCTCTGTTTAGCTAGTGCAGGAACAATGCTTACCAACAGCACTGAAATGAGTGAGGGAGGAAGAGAGGACAGATGAATAGGGAGAATTTATAGTATGATGGAGGGAGTAATAGAGGGTAAATGGGTGGGGGGGTGAGAGGGGGAGTGGGTACATGGATACAGACAGAAGGGGAAAGTATATTGTACTGTAAACAGAGTAAGAGATGCTTCTATGGGTTGTTTTCTCAGTGTATTAGAGACGGAGCAGGAGAGACAAAAAAATGGAAAGAGTCAGAGATCTCTGAAAGCTAGAGGAAAGCAGGAGGGAAGCAGGAGGGAAAGGGTGGGGGTAGGAGGAGGGGGACCAGAAAGAGGGAACATGAGGGGAAAGGAGGGGGAAAGTGTGGAGAACAGATGGTGAAGTGGCTCCAGTGTTAGACTGAGTGTCAGTGGGCACAGCTGTCAGTCATACAGTGTGTGTGTGTGTATGTGTCAGTGTGATATTTAGCTTGCACGCAGATCTAGACACACTCATACAAAACTTTGCAAAGAATGGCAGTCTCATTTCACCTGCTCTCACATCATCTCAACCACTTAGGGCCCTCTCTCTCTCTCTCTCTCTCTCTCTCTCTCTCTCTCTCTCTCTATCTCTCTCTCTCTCTCTCTTTCTCTTTCTCTTTCTCTTTCTCTTTCTCTTTCTCTTTCTCTTTCTCTCTCTTTCTCTCTCTCACTCTGGATATCCTCTATCTCCTTTTTTTCAATCTGTGTCTCTCTTTACATTGATTGTGTGGCTCTTTAGTGCTTAAATGGAAAATTATTAGTCTACATTACCATCTGCTGGTGATCAAAATAACTACATATCCCAGAACAAACGACTGCATGGTTGGAGGATTTATCTTCAGGAAAGACACTTTGGGGTGTCCACTTCCAATTGCTTGGTAAAATATGTATATGTGTTAATGTGTGACATGTTATAGCCAAGAAATCTCTCAGAGGTTTTTGATAGGCCAGTATTATTAGTCTATGTCGCCCTCTGCTGGTGATTGAAAAAAACGCATACCGGATATGATAGAATCAATGGGGCAGGTGAACAGAACATTTCAGTACATATCACTTTGTTTTTCTTTTCAATCACCATGTTGTAGCTGCTGCTGCGGTGGTCCACGCAGGTTCAGGTGTAGGATCAGGGGTGTTCATGGTGTCACTGATCCAGTCAAGGTACAGGCACAGGCAGGTGTACAAACCAGTGTCAGAAGAACCGGACCAGAACAACCCCTTTAGCTCACCCTCACACACCACAGTACTACCATGGTCAGACTGAGAAAGAGGGAGGGAGGGAGAGAGTATGGTGGCACGGTGAAATTAAAGTACAAAGGAAAATCTTGAGTATCTCGTTGATCATAATATTATTTTATACGTTTCCAATGCAACAGCCTTTATATAAATATTTAAAAAAAATAATGTTTGCGAAGCACTGTGCTGTTGATGTACTGACCAGGCAGTTGTCGGTTGAGATGATGGTTTTAGCACAGAATGCATGTTCAATCCAATAAAGGGGAAAGGCTATCTGGCACATCTTGTCATCAATGACCCTCTGTGTTTCACACTTCAGGATTAGTTTGGGCTCGTCTGTATGGAGGGACAGACATAGGGACTCATGGGAGTTTATTTGGTGCTTATCTATTCCATTAAATTGGGTTGAGGCATATAGCCCTCCCCTGGCTTTATGGTCCACTCCCCCTGTCCCGGTACGGTGGAGCCCCAGCCGCTGACCAAACACTTCTCATGGAGCTGAGTGCAGCGTGTGGGTAGGGCTACGGGCATGACATGCTGAGTGAACTGGGCAGGCTCTGACAGCTTCACCATTGCCAGGCTGTGAGAGGGACCTCGTGCTTATGGCCCATGCTGCACATATCTGGCCACCCAGATGTGTTGCTCTGTCCCTTCCTCCACTGTTAGGTCATGCTCCCCCAGAGAAACCATAGTGTGGCCAGGTCTGAGCAGGAGAGGAGTAGAGTAGAGTGGAGTAGAGTGGAGTGTAGAGGAGAGGAGAGGAGAGGAACTTTGCAAAAAATATTTGTTTGTTTTCGGTGAACATATGGGCTGCATGCATTTTACACTGATTTCAAGAAAGAAAAAAGGGGGAATACCTACTCGACAAAGTTCCAAGCGGTAAGCACCCACCACTCATTGATGAGGGCACCACTGCACCTTCCCTCCCCATACCAGCCCCCCTTAGTGTAGACCTGCCAGGGTCTGGAGTGGGGTTGGAAAACTTCATGCAACAACGCTCCATCCTGCTTCACTGTAACAGCCGCTAAATGAGAGAGAGAAATGGTCATAGTATAGATGAGTGTATTGACTGAGTGTAAAAAACATTAAGAACACCTTCCTAATATTGAGTTGCACCAGCAGCCCCCCAATAAGGGATCATAGCTTTCACCTGGATTCACCTGGTCAGTCTATGTCATGGAAAGAGCATAATGTTCATAATGTTTTGTACACTCAGTGTTTATCTCCCTCCCTAACCTATCTCTAAAAGGAGGTATCATTCTTCATGCTCTTGCATTTTATTATCTTTATTTAACTAGGCAAGTCAGTTAAGAACAAATTCTTATTTTCAATGACGGCCTAGGAACAGTGGGTTAACTGCCTTGCTCAGGGGCAGAATGACATTTTTACCTTGTCAGCTCGCGGATTTGATCTTACAAGTCCAACGCTCTAACCACTAGGCTACCTGTCACCCCAGGCATTGCATAACTGTCTCACGATGCTGTAGATACTGTGTATTAGAGTCTTACCTGTACACCCCAAAGCCAAAGCCAGCAGTAGCAGCTTCATCATGTCTTGGTCTCTGTATGAGACTCTGGGTTTAGTCTGTGGTTCTTTTATACCTGTGTATCTGTGTCTCTAGCCTTTAGATCTCTGGGAGTTGACTGCCTGGGCTGCACCTGTGCTTTGTTTTCCTGGCACTTCTCTCATGTTTGTAACTGGCAAGGTACAGTGTGACTATAGGCCCCCATTCAATCAATTACAGATTTTTTGTAATATATATATTTTTTTATTGGACATACAAATGTAGGATCTTAATTTGAGCCAGTTTTCTAAAGCAAGAAAACAATCCTGCAGTAACAGGACATGTGAATTATAATGTGGATTTTAATTAATGGACATTTTTGTAAGGGTTGATACAGGGAAATTCTCTCAAAATCAAGTCTGAAATTTCAGTGGAAATCGAAAACATCAGAAGCCTTTTTAAACCTCAAATACACAACAAGCTCTCCTCAACAAGGTGATCAAATTAAGATCCTACATCTGTATAAGAGCAAACAATTTACAATTTTTGACAAGTACAAATATATATATTTTTTGTAATGATTAAAACAACAAAAACAAAGCAAAAACAAACAAACAGAACAAAAAACTTAAGGCCCTTTAATTTAAAACACATGTTGGCCCTTTAGTATGAGACACATGTGTTGTTCTTTGTAATACAGGTGCTATGTCCTTTTACTGTCACCATTGGAAAAAAACAAACAAACAAGAGAGATAAGGCTACTCATTTCATTCCTATCACTTGAAGTACATTTTTCACTGTGATGAAAGTACTCAGTGTGCTCTACCATTACGTAACTCCGTGTATCAATGTGCAGTGCCCTCGTTTAGTAATAACAGGTGAAGCTATTCATTAACTGTGGTTTGATTACTAAGAGAAGGCAACAATGTGGCCTTGTGAGACAGATAAAGTTGTGAGAGAATTGGGAAATCAGGATGGGGAAACGCAGGTACTCAGAAGAAGCCTACTCAGGGATTTGAGGTATTTAGTTTGAATACATTTTGAGTCAGTTTGAATGAATCTTAGACTGAGGCTACATCAGATTGGCCATATCCCTGCTAGTGTATCACAACCCTATGAAGAGGTTAACTAACAGTTCAAGATGTGTTAAGTTCTCCTATGTGGTCTTGTAGCTCCAGGCTCTTACATCTTCAGTGAACATGATCATATTTGAGGTCAAATGTATTATTTCTGTCTGTTATCATTGCAGCTTCAAAGGGATCATGAATAGCTCACTTCAAACCTTTCTGAGATCAGAAACCCAGAGGACACCCTTTATTTCCACTCATTTAGAAACTCAAGCTCTGGTTGAGAACGTGTCTGTCAGAAACAGTCACAGGAATCAGTGTTTTCTTTTTCCTCTATATGACCTGCTTCTTATATTCAGAGGAGAGGCAGTTGACTCAGTGTTAGGTGATAGTTATGTACAGTAGGCATTGTGAGACTCCATATTGTCCATATTGTAAACTCTGAGACATGATGTACAGTTGAAGTCGGAAATTTACATACACCTTAGCCAAATACATTTAAACTCAGTTTCACAATTCCTGACATTTAATCCTAGTAAATATTCCCTGTCTAAGGTCAGTTAGGATCACCACTTTATTTTAAGAATGTGAAATGTCAGAATAATAGTAGAGAGAATGATTTATTTCAGCTTTTATTTCTTTCATCACATACAATCAATTAGTATTTGGTAGAATTGCCTTTAAATTGTTTAACTTGGTCAAACGTTTTGGGTAGCCTCCCACAAGCCTCCCACAATAATTTGGATGAATTTTGGCCCATTCCTCCTGACAGAGCTGGTGTATCGGAGTCATGTTTGTAGGCCTCCTTGCTCGCACACGTTTTTTCAGTTCTGCCCACAAATTTTCTTTGTTGTCCTCAATCCATCTTGCCACAACTTTGGAAGCATGCTTGGGGTTATTGTCCATTTGGAAGACCCATTTGCGACCAAGCTTTAACTTCCTGACTGATGTCTTGAGATGTTGCTTCAATATATCCACATACTTGTCTTTCCTCGTGATGCCATCTATTTTGTGAGGTGCACCAGTCCCTCCTGCAGCAAAGCACCCCCACAACCTGATGCTGCCACCCCCGTGCTTCACGGTTGGGAAGCCTCCCCCTTTTTCCTCCAAACATAACGATGGTCATTACGGCCAAACAGTTCTATTTTTGTTTCATCAGACCAGAGGACATTTCTCCAAAAAGTACAATATTTGTTCCCATGTGCAGTTGCAAACCGTAGTCTGGCTTTTCTATGGCGGTTTTGGAGCAGTGGCTATATAGATACTTTTGTACCTGTTTCCTCCAGCATCTTCACAAGGTCCTTTGATGTTGTTCTGGGATTGATTTACACTTTTCGCACCAAAGTACGTTCATCTCTAGGAGACAGAACACGTCTCCTTCCTGAGCGGTATGACGGCTGCGTGGTCCCATGGTGTTTATACTTGCACCCTATTGTTTGTACAGATGAACGTGGTACCTTCAGGCGTTTGGAAATTGCTCCCAATGATGAACCAGACTTGTGGAGGTCTCCAATTGTTTTTCTGAGGTCTTGGCGGATTTCTTTTGATTTTTCCATGATGTCAAGCAAATAGGCACTGAGTTTGAAGGTAGGCCTTGAAATACTTCTACAGGTACACCTCCAATTGACTTAAATTATGTAAATTAGCCTATCGGAAGCTTCTAAAGCCATGACATAATTTTCTGGAATTTTCCAAGCTGTTTAAAGGCACAGTCAACTTAGAGTATGTAAACTTCTGACCCACTGGAATTGTGATACAGTGAATTATAAGTGAAATAATCTGTCTGTAAACAATTGTTGGAAACATTACTTGTGTCATTCACAAAGTCCTAACTGACTTGCCAAAACTATAGTTTGTTAACAAGAAATTTGTGGAGTGGTTGAAAAACAAGTTTTAATGTCTCCAACCTAAGTGTATTTAAATAATAACTCTGAAATCTCCATCCCCAACTACAACATTTTCAGACAAGATAGAACGGCCAAAGGGGGCGGTGTTGCAATCTACTGCAGAGATAGCCTGCAGAGTTCTGTCCTACTATCCAGGTCTGCACCCAAACAATTTGAACTTCTACTTTTAAAAATCCACCTCTCTAAAAACAAGTCTATCATCGTTGCCGGCTGCTGTAGACCACCCTCTGCCCCCAGCTGTGCTCTGGATACCATATGTGAACTGATTGCCCCCCATCTATCTTCAGAGCTCGTGCTGCTAGGTGACCTAAACTGTGACATGCTTAACACCCCGGCCATCCTACAATCTAAGCTTGATGCCCTCAATCTCACACAAATTATCAATAAACCTACCAGGTACAACCCCAATGCCATAAACACGGGCACCCTCATAGATATCATCCTAACCAACTTGCCCTCCAAATACACCTCTGCTGTTTTCAACCAAGATCTCAGCGATCACTGCCTCATTGCCTGCATCCGTAATGGGTCAGCGGTCAAACGACCTCCACTCATCACTATCAAACGCTCCCTGAAACACTTCAGCGAGCAGGCCTTTCTAATCGACCTGGCCCGGGTATCCTGGAAGGATATTGACCTCATCCCGTCAGTAGATGCCTGGTTGTTTAAAAAAAATGCCTCCCTCACCATCTTAAATAAGCATGCCCCATTCAAGAA
Organism: Salvelinus alpinus; assembly: GCF_045679555.1. NCBI lineage: Eukaryota > Metazoa > Chordata > Actinopteri > Salmoniformes > Salmonidae > Salvelinus > Salvelinus alpinus. The sequence continues at coordinate 1,208,066 of NC_092120.1, read as the reverse complement.
ATTTAGAACCAGGAACAGATATAGCCCTTGGTTCTCCTCAGACCTGACCACCCTTAACCAACACAAAAACATCCTGTGGCGTTCTGCATTAGCATCGAACAGCCCCCGTGAAATGCAACTTTTTAGGGAAGTTAGAAACCAATATACACAGGCAGTTAGAAAAGCCAAGGCTAGCTTTTTCAAGCAGAAATTTGCTTCCTCCAACACAAACTCAAAAAAGTTCTGGGACATTGTAAAGTCCATGGAGAATAAGAGCACCTCCTCCCAGCTGCCCACTGCACTGAGGCTAGGAAACACTGTCACCACCGATAAATCCACTATAATTGAGAAATTCAATAAGCATTTTTCTACGGCTGGCCATGCTTTCCACCTGGCCACCCCTACCCCGGTCAACAGCACTGCACCCCCCACACTAACACGCCCAAGCCTTCCCCATTTCTCCTTCTCCCAAATCCAGTCAGCTGATGTTCTGAAAGAGCTACAAAATCTGGACCCCCACAAATCAGCCGGGCTAGACAATCTGGACACTTTCTTTCTAAAATTATCTGCCGAAATTGTTGCAACCCCTATTACTAGCCTGTTCAACCTCTCTTTCGTGTCGTCTGAGATTCCCAAAGATCGGAAAGCAGCTGCGTTCATCCCCCTCTTCAAAGGGGGGGGACACTCTTGACCCAAACTGCTACAGACCTATATCTATCCTACCCTGCCTTTCTAAGGTCTTCGAAAGCCAAGTTAACAAACAGATCACCGACCATTTCGAATCCAACCGTACCTTCTCTGCTATGCAATCTGGTTTCAGAGCTGGTCATGGGTGCACCTCAGCCACGCTCAAGGTTCTAAACGATATCTTAACCGCCATCGATAAGAAACAATACTGTGCAGCCGTATTCATTGACCTGGCCAATGCCTTCGACTCTGTCAATCACCACATCCCCATCGGCAGACTCGATAGCCTTGGTTTCTCAAATGATTGCCTCGCCTGGTTCACCAATTACTTCTCTGATAGAGTTCAGTGTGTCAAATCTGAGGGCCTGTTGTCCGGGCCTCTGGCAGTCTCTATGGGGGTAACACAGGGTTAAATTCTTGGGCCGACTCTCTTCTCTGTATATATCAATGATGTCGCTCTTGCTGCTGATGATTCTCTGATCCACCTCTATGCAGATGACACCATTCTGTATACTTCTGGCACTTCTTTGGGCACTGTGTTAACAACCCTCCAGACGAGCTTCAATGCCATACAACTCTCCTTCCGTGGCCTCCAACTGCTCTTAAATACAAGTAAAACTAAATGCATGCTCTTCAACCGATCGCTGCCTGTACCTGCCCGCAGCATCACTACTCTGGACGGTTCTGACTTAGATTATGTGGACAACTACAAATACCTAAGTGTCTGGTTAGACTGTAAATTCTCCTTCCAAACTCACATAAAACATCTCCAATCCAAAGTTAAATCTAGAATTGGCTTCCTATTTTGCAACAAAGCATCTGTCACTCATGCTGCCAAACATACCCTCGTAAAACTGACCATCTTACCGATCCTCGACTTTGGCAATGTCATTTACAAAATAGCCTCCAACACCCTACTCAACAAATTGGATGCAGTCTATCACAGTGCCATCCGTTTTGTCACCAAAGTCCCATATACTACCCACCACTGCGACCGGTACGCTCTCGTTGGCTGGCCCTCGCTTCATACTCGTCGCCAAACCCACTGGCTCCAGGTCATCTACAAGACCCTGCTAGGTAAAATCCCGCCTTATCTCTGCTCGCTGGTCACCATAGCTGCACCCACCCGTAGCACGCATTCCAGCAGGTATATCTCACTTGTCACCCCCAAAGCCTATACCTCCTTTGGCCGCCTCTCCTTCCAGTTCTCTGCTGCCAATGACTGGAACAAACTACAAAAATCTCTGAAACTGGAAACACTTATCTCCCTCACTAGCTTTAAGCACCAGCTGTCAGAGCAGCTCACAGATCACTGCACCTGTACATAGCCCATCTATAATTTAGCCCAAACAACTACCTCTTCCCCTACAGTATTTATTTATTTATTTTGCACCCCAGTATTTCTACTTTGCACACTCATCTCATCTGTTTTACTTGCTATATTGTATTTACTTCGCCACCATGGCCTATTCATTGCCTTTACCTCCCTTATCTCACCTCATTTGCTCACATTGTATATAGACTTATTTTTCTACTCTATTATTGACTGTATGTTTGTTTTACTCCATGTGTAACTCTGTGTTGTTATATGTGTCGAACTGCTTTGCTTTATCTTGGCCAGGTCGCAGTTGTAAATGAGAACTTGTTCTCAACTTGCCTACCTGGTTAAATAAAGGTGAAATAAAATTAAAATTAAAAACTTCTGACTTCAACTGTACACATAACCATATTGAGGTCACAAACCTGTGGGAGATATGCATGAACATATCCTACGTCTCTCAACTTTGTCTGATAATAAAACACTAAGTACAATGATCGTACTGACTCATATGAATAATGCCCCTCAAGAAACACATAGGGTTTACTGGTTTTCTACAAACGCATGTTTTTATTACAAGATACGTTAACATAAAAAACAACAACAGATGAATGCACTAATTGTAAGTCGCTCTGGATAAGAGCATCTGCTAAATGACTAAAATGTAAAATGTTGACATTAAATAATACTGCATTTCAATCTACACAGACTCCATGGGGATGTCACCGAGGGATGGAGGTCTGGTGAAGCTGATCGGAGGCTCCAGGATGACAGAGTAGGGGCCCACAGCTGCGACGCTATCCTCACCAAGGCATTTTGAGGACGTTGGGGACATAGAGGGAAACAAGGAAGGGTCTTTACTGTTGGTATAAGATGTGGTAGAACTGGTCCTGCAGGATGCCAGAGTAGGTGCTCACCGCCATGCTGGTGTCAACAAAGGCATTCCTGATGGACACACAGACACATGGACAATGCATTAACTGTCAGCCTGCTATTTTTACCTGCTGTTCAGTTCTTGTGTGTGTGTGTGCGTCTTACTTGGCCTTCTCCTCCAGCTTCAAGCCCTTGATGCTGTCCAGCCAGCTAGAGGCGGTGCTTATGGATGTTTCGTAGTAGCTCTTGACGGCGCTGGTCAGCTTTTCCAGGGTTCCCTGCTCTCCATCAGCCTCGGCAACATCAGCGACCGGTTCCTCAGGCATACCCTCCTCAGCTTGCCTAGGCAGACGGAGGTCCTGAGCATCTGGAAGGGGAGGGTTAGGGTTAGGGATAGGGTTAGGGATAGAGGGTCAAGATGGTTGGTTGTCAGTCAGTCAATGTGCCGCTCGAGGTGCTCTTATTTGCAGTCTGGAGTGTTTAACGTTTCAAATGAAATCAAATTGTATTGGTTCCATAAACATATTTAGCAGATGTTATTGTGGGTGTAACAACATGCTATTATGATAAAGCAATCTTCTGGGATGCACAGTGAGGCTGCAAAAAAGACATCCTAGTCGGTCGGTCGGTCGGTCGGTCGGTCGGTCGGTCGGTGTCTTGACTGTGTACTTACTGAGGCCCAGAAGAGTGACGAGCACACTGATGACCAGAAGCTTGTTCATGATGTCACTCAGATCTGTGTGCAAAGCAAACATCTTGGTGAGGGTCAGATAAACCATTCATCAACTTGTCCACAAGTCAGCATCATTTCCTCTTCCTGTTCAGCTCTGCTCTTAGCCTCATCTAATCTCTTCTATTTTATCTCAAACATGTCTCTAACAGGTTTCCAATGACTAAGGTAAGGCTATTCTGAGGTTGGCAATGTTTTCAATGACAATGAAACTATAATTTTTCTGGGTTTGTATCTCACTATGATGCAGCAGACCACATACAGATGCAGGATCTTACTGTGACCAGTTTCTCACAGCAGGAAAATAATCCTGGAAAACAGGAAATGTGAATTATTATGTGGATTATAATTAATGGACATTTTTGTTGGGGTTGATACATTTTTAGTTAGCAAATCAACTCTGAAATGTTAAATTGCTAACTTTAGAAGACTTTTTAAATATTGAATATACTACACGTTTGCATTTAAATGTCCTGTAACAACAGGGTGATCAAATGAATATCCTACATCTTTATTGACATGCCATCATTTATTTAGTTATTCTGTTCAGTTGGAACCCCTCTCAACACCCTCTACTTGATCTCTCCCAGAGAGCATTTTGTCCAACAGTCTGGAGACAGACAAGTGTAGTACCCATCTTATACAATACAACACCTTATAACAGTGATATTATCAAGACGTGCACCCTGAAGTAGCTACACTAGTAAGAAGTGTTTTCTTTTTCTCCATGCAGGAGTGAGAACCTAAAGAAGATGGTGAACTAAAAAATGGCGAACCAAAAGATGGTGAACCAAACGAACATGGCTGTACTTACTGTTTCTCCTCTCCGTACTGGGTGACAGGAATGAATAGCAGGCAGTAGCTGAGAGGCGGCGGTGAGCTAGCCTGTGTATATATATATGAGTGGGGATGTGTTGACTTGTCGTTCTCCGAGCCAAAGTGCACTCCTCGGAGATAAACACCCACTGTTCAGGTGTTTCTATATATGATAAAGAAAGTGAGAGGGCAGACAGGGTCAAAGATGGAGATGCTATGACAGTAACATGTTCATCATGTGTTGATTTAGTATCATTTGAGTTTAGTGTAAGGGAATCTGTGTATTTGCCAATGCAGATAGCTGCATTGAAATGTAACAGGACAAGTTATCCTGCTTGCTGATTGGTTTTGATTGGGGACTGGTTGATTTTGATTGGTCTTTTTAAGTCAGTAGAGTAACCAATTCATATTACATCTTGTGTTCATAGTACAACCCCCTACCACCACCCCCTTCTACCTACCCCCTCCCTTGCCTAAGCACACAGTCCTAAGTCTAGATCACCATTGACACGTCGGTCTGGTTACTACAGGTTAGCACAGACCCCACTGCACTCAAATGGTGATGGTAAACTAAGACAAAGATTCACCAAGTGGTGCTGGTAAACTATCGGTCAGTGACTCACTACCAGTGAAAGTTAATGGTGGGGCAGCATGATCTGTTATCACTGAATATCTAATGTAAAGCCCAGTGTTGTAGCTGTGGGCTGTTTAAACTGCATCATCTAAATCTTCAGGTGTATTGTGATGAATCTGCCATGATCTTTTAGCTAAGAAATCCTCTTAATAACCTGTCCTGGCTGTGTGTGTGAGGTCAAGTAATTTTACAATAAAGTATGATTGTACATTTCCAGTATTATGTTACATTTCCCGTGTTAGACAAGATTGGTTTAACGGGGGAGTTCAGTATATTAGATGTTTCCTCATGCTGAAAGTGTTTATGGGCCAGGGGAAACTGTAATCCATGCTTCTGTTTTCTTTTAAAAGACACTACAAACTTAACATTAAGTTGTGAAATACTAAACTTTGCCTTAATATGGAAAGCCTCTTTTCTTTGCATACTAAACTTAGTGCTGTGTAAACACTCTAGTCACCTGATTCCCTGTCACGCCTCAGGTTGTTTTGTGCCCTGTCACTATGACCAGGTCTCTGGTAGGTGGTGGTGGTGATAAACTGAAGGGACAGGCTGGTATGCACCTAATGTCTTGACATTTGTAAATCACTTTGAGATTTGCTGTAAAATGAAAAGTGTTGACTGAATAGAAGGTATTAATAAATGAGTTGACATAGCAAGGGAACGGACAAGGACAGAGTAATGAACATTTTCTTAGATCGTCTGTAGCACAAAAGCAAAAACTTCCTGACCATATCCCTTCTCACCGATCATTGGTCGAATGGGGAGGGTTGTGCCCTTGATCATTATCCAATCTGTTTGGTGCAGAATTAGCTTTTGGAGTGAGATTGAAGATCGAACTCATTAACTTCTTTGGGACTGGGGGGCAGTATTGAGTAGCTTGGATAAAAAGGTGCCCAGAGTAAACTGCCTGCTACTCAGGCCTAAAAGCTAGAATATGCATATAGTTAGTAGATTTGGATTGAAAACACTCTGAAATTTCTAAAACTGTTTGAATGATGTCTGTGAGTATAACAGAACATATGGCAGGCAAAAACCTGAGAAAAAATGCAACCAGGAAGTGGGAAATCTGAGGTTTGTAGTTTTTCAAGTCATTGCCTATCGAATATACAGTGTCTATAGGGTCATATTGCACATCTAGCTTCCACTAGATGTCAACAGTCTTTAGAACCTTGTTTGAGGCTTCTAGTGAGAGTTAGCTGCATTCCATTGCATTTCTACAGACAAAATAATTCTCCGGTTGAAACATTATTGAAGATTTATGATAAAAACATCCTAAAGATTGATTCTATACTTCGTTTGACATGTTTCTACGAACTGTAATATTACTTTTTGTCTGAACTTTCGCCTGGACTTGCCTGCGCCTCCTGAGTTTGGATTTGTGTACTAAACTCGCGAACAAAAAGGAGGTATTTGGACATAAATGATGGACTTTATCGAACAAAACAAACATTTATTGTGGAACTGGGATTCCTGGGAGTGCATTCTGATGAAGATCATCAAAGGTAAGTGAATATTTATAATGCTATTTCTGACTTCTGTTGACTCCACAACATGGCGGGTATCTGTATGGCTTGTTTTTGTGTCTGAGCGCCGTACTCAGATTATTGCATGGTGTGCTTTATCCGTAAAGTTTTTTTGAAATCTGACACAGCGGTTGCATTAAGGAGAAGTGGATCTAAAATTCCATGCATAACACTTGTATCTTTTAGCAATGTTTATTATGAGTATTTCTGTAAATTTTTGTGGCTCTCTGCAAAATCACCGGATGTTTTGGAACTACTGAACATAACGAGCCAATGTAAACTGAGATTTTTGGATATAAATATGAACTTTATCGAACAAAACATACATGTATTGTGTAACATGAAGTCCTATGAGTGCCATCTGATGAAGATCATCAAAGGTTAGTGATTAATTTTATCTCTATTTCTGCTTTTTGTGACTCCTCTCTTTGGCTGGAAAATGGCTGTGTTTTTCTGTGACTAGGTGCTGACCTAACATAATCGTTTGGTGTGCTTTTGTCGTAAAGCCTTTTTGAAATCGGACACTGTGGCTGGATTTACAACAAGTTTATCTTTAAAATGGTGTAAAATACTTGTATGTTTGAGGAATTTTAATTATGGGATTTCTGTTGTTTTGAATTTGGCGCCCTGCAATTTCACTGGCTGTTAGCGAGATGGGACGCTACCGTCCTGAATATCCCAGAGAGGTTAAACATATTTTAATTGGTGTGTGTCTTATTTATTTAATTATTAATTTAGGACCTTTATTTAGCCAAGTAGGTTATGAAGAACATGTTCAGCTACATAGCGACCTGGCAAGAGGGTGCAGTGAAACAGGGCAGCAACAGCAGACATGTAATATTTGCACTTTGTGATTGACCACCCACACTGTATGTCTGCTGTATTTCTCTCTGGTTGTGGGAAAAACATGTTGGACTTGTGTGACTCTGTTGCCCAGTTCAGGAAACTTTGTTCTATCCCTCCTCTGTACTCTACTTTACTATTCTGTACAGCTCTGGAATGTTCTGTTCTGGACTGTTCTGTCCTATTCTGTTCTGGACTGTTCTGTACTGGCCTGTAATGTTCATCATACAAATCTGGGAGATATGCATGAACATATCCTACATTACACAACTTTGTCTAATAATACACAAGTGAACAAACAGGTCATACAGACTCATACAACTGAATCATACTCCTCAAGAAACACATAGGGTCTACTGTTTTCCTGCTATTCATGTTTTTATTTCAAGAGAATTTGTTGACATAAAACAATACAGTATTTCAAACTGTTCCAGATGTGCCTGAAGTCTGACGTCAGAGTCATTTGAGTTGACTGCACCACTGGGTGCCACTCAAATTTGACATGTGTTTCTGCCCTACTGGGTTTCCTGTGGTGAAACACTAGGGCTCTTTTCTTCATTCATAATGGTAAGGTTCTGTGTGCTGTCTGAGGTGAGCCTAAAGAGAGTAGGGACCCACAGCTGCGACAGTCTCCTCACCAAGGGACTTTGAAGATGCAGAGGGAAGCAATGAATTATATTTACTGTTGGTGTAAGATGTGGTAAACCTGTTCCTGCAGGATGCCAGAGTAGGTGCTCACTGCCATGGTGGTGTCAATGTAGGCATTCCTGATGGACACACAGACATATGGAAAATAAATGAGCAACATCAGCCACCGGGGCCGGTTCCTCAACCACGGCCTCCTCAGCTACCTCTTCTGGAGCCTCACCTTCCTCGGCTTGCCTGGGCAAACGGATGCCCTGAGCACCTGGAAGAGAGGGGAGGGTTGGGGTTAGAGGTTCAAAGTGTGTGTGAAAGTCTACATTTAGCCGGCTCAAAATGGTTGGTTGGTCAGTCTGTCAGTCAGTCGATGGTGCCGCTCCAGGTGGTATTTTTTTTAGTCTGGAGAAGTTTTTACGTTTCAGGAACTGTTACGTTCCCCAATTTCTGTGTTGTGGTTTGTGTATTTGTATGTATTTCAGGAAATGGCTTCCTGGAATCCCCCAAGGAGCTGATTGGTCGACTCCATGGCTAATTGGAGCTGACCCCGCCCCTTCGTCAGGATACAGCTGTATCCCATTAGACTGCTTCTCCAGCTATAAAAGCCAGTGTTATGTTGTTCAGAAGAGGAGATGATTGCTGAGAGAAGAGAGATGAGGGTGATAACCAGTGTTGGTTGTTATGAGATGAGGCAGATGAGTGTGTTTTTGTTGTTGGACTGTATAATTGTTGTGAAGTATTTTGTAGCGGTCCTGAGGAGGTATGTTTATGTCCAAAGGACTGTTTTGATTATTGAACGTTTGTATTCTGTTTTTGTTCCCGGGGGGAAAGGGAAGGCACCTTGGGAGTATTTAGGCAAGAGGCCTGCGGGCATACATATACCCGTAGTATATACTCTGTCTATGCACACTAGGTAAGAACTGGGCGGACAATCCCCTGTATTTTGGTTCGTGCACCAGGTGGTGCTAGTTAGATAAGTAGTGGGTAGGCAGGTAAGGTAGGAGAGGGGGCTTTGATATTTACTTTCTTTGCTTTGGTTCTGTCCAGCCCCTTTTCCCCAAAATTACCGTGTGACGGAATAAATTCCCTGTAAACAGTAATTCTCTGGCTTTTGTCATCCTTACTCGCAGCTACAGTCCCATACCTCTTTCACTCCACGGGGAGTTGAGTTGTCGCAGGGTGTTGCGTTCCCTCTTCCTAGAGGCGTACATAACAGGAACCACACTAATATGATATAGAAACCTTCTGGGATGCACAGTGAGACAGCAAAAAAGACACCCTGGAACACCACCAGTCAGTCAGTCTGTCTGTCAGTCAGTGTCTTGACTGTGTACTTACTAAGGCGCAGAAGTGCTACGAACACGGTGATGACCAGAATCTTGTTCATGAAGTCACTCAGATCTGTGGGCAAAGGAAACCTCTAGGTGAGAGTCAGAAACCATACATCAACTGGTCTTTTGGGGTATCTGTCCCACTATGATGGAGCAGACCACATGGCATCATTTCTTTAGTTACTCTTTTCAGTTGGAATCCCTCAAGACCCTCGACTTGATCTCTCCCAGAGAGCGTTTTGTCCAACAGTCTGGAGACGCAGACATGTGTAATACACATCTAATAACACAACACCTTATAACAGTGATATTATCATGACGTGCACCGTTGAGTAGCTACACTAGTAAGAGGTGTTTTCTTTTTCCCCATGCAGGAGTGAGAACCTAAAGAAGATGGTGAACCAAAAGATGGTGAACCAAACCAAGATGGCTGTTCTCACTGTTTCTCCTCTCCGTACTGGGTGACAGGAATGAATAGCAGGCAGTAGCTGAGAGGCGGCGGTGAGCTAGCCTGTGTATATATATATGAGTGGGGATGTGTTGACTTGTCGTTCTCCGAGCCAAAGTGCACTCCTCTGAGATAAACACCCACTGTTCATGTCACGACTTCTGCCGAAGTCGAAGCGCCTCCTTGTTCGGGCGGTGCTCGGCGGTCGACGTCACCGGTCTTCTAGCCATCATTGATCCATTTTTTATTTTCCATTGGTTTTGTCTTCCTACACACCTGGTTTAAATCCCACTCATTATCTGTTGTGTATTTAACCCTCTGTTTCCCCTCATGTCTTTGTCAGAGATTGTTTGATGTTCAGTTTCGTGTTGTTTGTATTGGTGCGCAACAGGTACTCGTACCCACTTTGATTTATTGTTATTATAGTTTTGGAGTTATGTTTTATTTATTGTTATTAAACAACTCCATTACCTGAAGTTTCATTCTCCTGCGCCTGACTTCCCTGCCACCTATACACACGACTCTGACAGTTCAGGTATTTGTGATGAAGAAAGTGAGAGGGCAGACAGGGTCAAAGATGGAGATGCTATGACAGTAACATGTTCATTTGTTGATTTAGTATCATTTGAATTTAGTGTAAGGGAATCTGTATTTGCCAATCCAGATAGCTGTATTGAAATGTAACAGGACAAGCTATACTGCTTGCTGATTGGTTTTGATTGGGGACTGGTTGATTTTTTTTGTTCCCGTTCTGAGTCAAAGTGCACTCCTCCGTTCAGGTGTTGATGAAGAGAGGGAGAGAGTGGGTCAAAGATGGATATGATATCCCCACATAATTTCAACGTGGTGAATTGGATAAAAGTTGGTTGATCAATGAGTATAACCTATTTTCACAGACTCAAAGATAGCCCAAAATTTGCTGAATTCCCAATGTGTTTTCACTATGATTTTTAACAATCTAAAAGCACATGCAAGTTCCAATGTAAAATCAATGTCAGATTTTTGTTTTAGTTGTCACCTAAATGTGTTATCACTGTGCTTTCAACCATTTAAAAGCATAACAGTTCAAATGGGAATTCAATGTCAGATGTTTTAAACAGCAACTTAAAGGTGCTACACAGGATTTTCTATTTAATATTTGCTTTGTATTTTCAGAAAATGTCCATAATATATCTGCAGTAATAGTGGAATGATAGTGTATTGAATGCAGCCTAGTGCTAGGTGAATTGCAACAGCACTAGGCTGCATTCAAAATAAATCTCCCCTCACCTCGTCCCATGGTGGAGACTCGCGCTTGAGCCTTTTACTTTCGGTTTTGGTCCACCAGCTTCAAACAGCTGTAAAGAAGAAAAAAAATGTTTTATTGAAAATTTATTTCAGTGTCTGTTACTTGAACTCTGAGGCATTTATTTGGGCTGCAATTTCTGAGGCTGGTAACTCTAAGGAACTTATCCTCAGCAGCAGAGGTAACTCTGGGTCTTCCTTTCCTGTGGCGGTCCTCATGAGAGCCAGTTTCATCATAGCGCTTGATGGTTTTTGCAACTGCACTTGAAGAAACTTTCAAAGTTCTTGAAATATTTCGCATTGACTCACCTTCTTGTCTCAAAGTAATGGTGGACTGTCGTTTCTGTTTGTTTATTTGAGCTGTTCTTGCCATGATATGGACTTGGTCTTTTACCAAATAGGGCTATGTTCTGTATACCACCACTACCTTGTCACAACACAACTGATTGGCTAAAACACATTAAGAAGGAAAGAAATATCACAAATGTACTTTTAACACACACCTGTTAATTACACCATGCCCAAACGGGACTCATAGCATTATGCGCGAGCGTTGCAAAATAAATTTACACATACATGTTATTCCAACATTGCACCCAACGAGCATCTCCGTTGCCAGGCACGAAAATAGAAGTTGATTCTATTTGTGGCACACAATGCGCTGCAAGTCCTGCCTCTCTCATCTCCTCATTGGCTTTAGAAGCATATACCCACATGCCATCTCCTCATTGGTTATACCCACGTGGGTGATTGAAAGATGAACTGAGGTCGGTTGTGGTAATACACCTTATTATGAAAGTTAGTTGCCAATCGCCATATAAAGTCCAAAGAAGAAAAAGCCTGGAAGGAGGAGAGATTACTACAAACGATTCTGTTGACCATTTTATGTGTGGATTAATTGTCGGAGTAGAGGACCTTGTGCATTTCAGGTAAAATAACAACTCAATGTGTATATCCCAGGACAAATTAGCTAGCAACAGCAAGCTAGCTATCTAAATAGGACAAATTAGCTAGCAACTGCAAGCTAGCAATAAATGTTGAATGATTTTTGACCTGTCCCCAAATTAATATAATTGGTTCAGAGTTTGTTTTGATATTTCAACCTGCGTCTCGTGGTCGTGTTTGTTGTGGGGGGACAAAATCAATTTGCGTACGATGGTGCACACGGACGCACGCGCACGTCCGGTTTGGACATGGTGCTAATTGAAATGCATTCCAGGTGACCACCACATGAAGCCAGTTGAGAGAATGCCAAGAATGTGCAAAGCTGTCATCAAGGCAAAGGGTAGCTATCTTCTAATTGTTTGTTCTCTCTCTAGTCATCTTTCTGAGATCGAACTCCGTCAGGCCTATACAGTGCCTACAGAAAGTATTCACACCTCTTGACTTTTTCCACATTTTGTTATGTTACAGCCTGAATTTAAAATGGATTACATTTAGATGTTGTGTCATTGGCCTACATAATTTACTCCTGAACTTATTTAGGCTTGCATAACGAAGGGGTTGAATACTTAAGATATTTCAGATTTTCATTTTTTATTCATTTGTAAAATTGTCTAAAAACATAATTTCACTTTGACATTATGGGGTATTGTATGTATCTACATTGGTCTCTTGCATTATGTTAATAGTCTAACTACCGCATATGTATTGGAATGTATTTTGCTATGGCAAATAGGGAATGGGCCATTTGGCATGTCACCCTGCTGTGTGCTCACTCCACTGTGCTGTTGTCAGCTGCCGGACTCTGGAGGTGCAGTCAAATTTAAATATGCTAATCGTTTGTGACATCCTGACGTCATCACCATCGTCAATGGTTGTCAAATATCGTCGATAGAAGATGGAATCTTAAAATCGCCCAACCCTACTGTCAGTATGGATCACACATTGGCACAAAGGTCTCTGGTAGGCATGGTAGTGGTAGTAAACTAAGGAAATCACTTTGACATTTAAAAAAATTAAAAATAAATTAGAAAAATCTCAAAGTATGTGGTACACAGTATGATAGGATGGGTATTCGAACACAGCCAAGTACTGTTCTGGACCATCCTGTTCTGTCTTCTGTCCCGTTCTGTTCTCATCTGTCCTGTTCTGTCCTGTTCTGTTCTCATCTGTCCTGTTGTCCTCTGTTCTGCCCTGTTCTGTTCTCATCTGTCCTGTTCTCCTCTGTTTTGCCCTGTTCCATTCTGTCCTGTTCTCATCTGTCCTGTTCTCATCTGTTCTGTCATGTTCTGTCCTGTTCTCATCTGTCCTGTTGTCATGATGTGGCCCTTTCTGGGTATAGATCGTGGCTTCCCCCTCTCTCTCTCTCCTACACCCAGGTTTTGTTATCTCAGGTTGTAAATTCCTGGCGGAGACTCTCTCCCCTTGGCCGTGCAGCAAGAGACACATAGACACATAGAGAGAACAAAGAATTTCACATGGCGAACTCCTAAATCCCCAAAATGGGAATTTGATACAAAATGTCCACTTGTGATAAGGTGGGAATGGTACATGGACACTTAAGGGACGGGTGTGATGAGTGTGTTTCATTTGGTGACCTCAGAGAGGACAGGAAACACACATAACTATATCTCTGAATGTGTACATTTCTCAATTATGGGGTTTGCATCTAATTCTTGTATAAAATGAATGAGTAAAGATGAAACTATTTGTGAAATGATGTAATGTGATAAGCCTTTAATGTGAGATAATTGTATTCCCTTAAAGTTGAACTAAGTCATTGGCCTGCCCCCGTGAGCACAGACATGATCTGGCGTCATAGATTCTCCTTTTCTATTGTTATGAATAAAACCCCCTCCTGGGGAAATCCTCTTCAGACCATGCATACCTCGATGGACACCGAGGGGGCACAGGTTTGAGTTTAAACTAAGCAAACCCACAGCGTGAGCTGTGATTGCGAATAGTTATTGAATTCCTAACCATACCACGTGGAACATTGGCTACACGGCTGGAAATGGTTAAACTCTGAGATTATCGTTCCCTACACCTGGTTTCTGATAACCAGGTGGCGAATCGCATCTCTGCATGTCTGGCAGACATATCAGTGTGGATGACGGATCACCACCTCAAGCTGAACCTCGGCAAGACGGAGCTGCTCTTCCTCCCGGGGAAGGACTGCCCGTTCCATGATCTCGCCATCACGGTTGACAACTCCATTGTGTCCTCCTCCCAGAGTGCTAAGAACCTTGGCGTGATCCTGGACAACACCCTGTCGTTCTCAACTAACATCAAGGCGCTGACCCATTCCTGTAGGTTCATGCTCTACAACATTCGCAGAGTACGACCCTGCCTCACACAGGAAGTGGCGCAGGTCCTAATCCAGGCACTTGTCATCTCCCGTCTGGATTACTGCAACTCGCTGTTGGCTGGGCTCCCTGCCTGTGCCATTAAACCCCTACAACTCATCCAGAACGCCGCAGCCCGTCTGGTGTTCAACCTTCCCAAGTTCTCTCACGTCACCCCGCTCCTCCGCTCTCTCCACTGGCTTCCAGTTGAAGCTCGCATCCGCTACAAGACCATGGTGCTTGCCTACGGAGCTGTGAGGGGAACGGCACCTCCGTACCTTCAGGCTCTGATCAGGCCCTACACCCAAACAAGGGCACTGCGTTCATCCACCTCTGGCCTGCTCGCCTCCCTACCTCTGAGGAAGTACAGTTCCCGCTCAGCCCAGTCAAAACTGTTCGCTGCTCTGGCACCCCAATGGTGGAACAAACTCCCTCACGACGCCAGGTCAGCGGAGTCAATCACCACCTTCCGGAGACACCTGAAACCCCACCTCTTTAAGGAATACCTAGGATAGGATAAAGTAATCCTTCTAACCCCCCCCCCCCCCTTAAAAGAGTTAGATGCACTATTGTAAAGTGGTTGTTCCACTGGATATCATAAGGTGAATGCACCAATTTGTAAGTCGCTCTGGATAAGAGCGTCTGCTAAATGACTTAAATGTAATGTAAATGTACAGAATAAGAGCAAATCTTAGATACTAATTACTAGTCTGCAGCTAGAAATTATGTCAACCCGGGATGCGAAGACCGACAACTGCTGAAACATCTATTCCATGAGAACATTTCTGAATGGTACTCTGAAGTCACCATTATAACCATGAAAGACTTCGATCTTCAGGGAAGCAGAGAGAGACGCTCGGATGAACTCTCCAACAGACAGAAGGACTGACGATTCCAACACAGATCACGACGACACACTGGGTGTAAATATATATTGATTGCAATTATTCTCGAATGAGTGAGCGTTCATGTGCAAAGGATTAGCAATTCAATTAGTATAATTATCAACTGTGTAGTGATTCCTTTTGTCTTCCCGCCTGTTCTCAGTCCACACCCACTTCCCTTTGTTCACCAAGCCGTCATATCGGCTTAGCCCACTAGGGAACCTTCCCTATCATTTCCTTGTAACCATATCTACTGTGTTGTTTGTTTATGCGTTTCTGTGATTATTTAGTTAATTAGTAAATAAATTATTAAGATAATTGGTGTATGGATGATTCATAGTGAAGGCTGGGTTCGTGCAGATAACTAACAATTTATGACGTTTGGAATGAAACTAACGTGAGGTAAAGAATAATTCATTAACTACAAGACTAATTGATCAGATATTAAAATATCTGAATTGTTATATTAGGAAAATTATAACTTTGTAATCTGAAGATTTACCTTGTGGCCCAATTTCCTAGTTAATTACATTGACATGATTAGTTTAATCACGTATTAATAATTACAGAGAATTAATTTGATAAAATAAGTCTTCACTTTTAATGATGCACGACACTGTTCTCATCTGCTCTGTCATGTTCTGTCCTGTTCTGTTGTCAGTCAAAACAAGTGACGGGCTACAGCTTTAATCACTTGGTACCAAATGGTGCTTTGTTTTAATGAATTCCAAGAAACACCTGTTTTTATAGGTTATTATTGTGTGTTTACCATGTTACCATGTAACTCTTAAATAATGAATAATGTTAATAATAAGTACATAACTGGTCATTTCTTTACCCTAAAATTAAGTGCTACCATAACGTCTTAATAATAAACAATTAAGTAGCTTGATCAACATTTCTCACTTGTGGTACTTAAAGAAAAATGTGGTTCATGATATTATTATTCATATGGCTGAGTAAAAATGTTTTTCGTACCCTAATTAAACATGATGCACAAGTATCAGTCGAGAGTTTCAACTTTCAGATCTTTATTGAACACAAACACACACACACACACAAACTCCTGTTAGAGTATCAGACACGTAGTTATATACATGCACAATGTTGCATGAATGTTAAAGCTCTTTCGAGATGTCAATTTTCCTATCTACCATGCTTTGACTTTCGTTTCCCTTGAATAGTCATGTCGAGGAAAGTGTTGACATAGAAAACGGGAGGGGATGCGTTTTGCGTTGTGCATTTCTCTTCTCAATCACCTTCAGGTATTTCCCCCCTCTAGCATTTAATACATGTATCAGAAGCACAGCTAAAGCAGAGCCAAGCCCTGTGTGGAAAGGTACAAGCGTGTGGGGTGGTCCGATGCGACGGAGGTTATCTAGGGCTCATTCCTCGGCGGGTAGGACTTTGTCGAGGTAAACCTTGATGGTGTTGATGGCCTCGTCCAGGTAGGTGCCGACATGGGGGCGCACATAGTGTCCGTACAGACCCAGGCCGGCCATACGGGCC
Organism: Salvelinus alpinus; assembly: GCF_045679555.1. Lineage (NCBI taxonomy): Eukaryota > Metazoa > Chordata > Actinopteri > Salmoniformes > Salmonidae > Salvelinus > Salvelinus alpinus. Next base: position 1,191,281 of record NC_092120.1, on the reverse strand, counting down.
TTGTCCACCAAGGGTGCTGCTTCCTGGGCCAGACCACTGGACAACACACACACAGAGACAGGAGGAGATGTCAGTGATGTTATAGGTTAACAGCCATCATATGTGTCCCAGACCTGGGTTCAAATACATGTGTTTTTGAGTGCTTTTATTTGAGTATTTGAATGGTTATTTGAGAACTAAAACAAGTAGTCTTCCAAATTGTATTTGAAAGCATTTCAAAAACCTGGGTTAAATGCATGGGAACATATCTGAGCCAGTGTATTTAAGTATTTTCAAATACTTTCCAAGCGTATTTCCAACTATTTGTTTTTTCAAGTAAAGATGACCTTAATACTTGTTTTGAAATGTAGTGAAATGTAATTGAAATACCTGAAATGGTAGTTTAAGTTCTGATGTGTCCACTGGTTAATAGAGAATGGTAAAATATCTAGTTAACATGTTGATAGGCATGAAGGGCCAATATCTAAGATCCTATAATCATTTGAAATCCTATTTCAAAGTTATGGTCAGATAGACAGAAGAACTGACAGTAAATCAGACAAACGGATAGACAGAAAAACAAGCAGGACAACAGGACATCGACAGACTGACAGACAGACTCAGTGCAGGGTCTGGATTGACGCGACAAGTTAACTTGGTTGTGTCGCGGTGGGGCACTCACGTTCCGATCTTGACAACGCTCAGGAATTTGGGGTTGCCCTGCAGCTCCTCGATGTAGTCTTTGGCAGCCTGGCCCTGGCCCTGGCCCAGGCTCTCAGTCATAGGCCCCACAGCAGCCTGCACCTTGCCGTAGGCGTTCATCAGCCTCTTGTAGAACACAGACTTCATGGTCTCATACTTCTCCACCAGCTCCTTGTCTGGCTCTGGTACTTGACACAGGCACACAGAGACTAGAGGGGAGACAGGGAAGAGATAGTATTTATTAATTCATTGCACTTGCTTGAGTTGATTGACTGCTGTTATAGAGTATCTAAAACCACTGGACTAACTATAGCCACAAAATAGCCCTAATATACTAAAATGCTTCGCACAACCATGCAGTGTGTGTGAGTAAGGTTGATTTAGTGTCTGTGTAATGGAGATAGTTTGGTCACTTGGTTTGATCGCTCTCATGATGAGTAAACTCGGCTGAAATAATCAAAGGCCATTTCAACCTGACGTCTGAGGTCTCTCTTATCCCTGCAGATTGTGTAGCAGTGGTGTCTGATGCCCATAGTGTCACTGCTCAACGTAGTCGGTCTATCACCTCCACAAGTCCATCACAGTTCAAGGCCTATCACCTCTCAGATAAACATACAACTAACTGTGCTATGCATTCCTGTTGCTGACATATTCTCTCACTGTCACTGACATGTTCACAGCTGCAGGTCAAAGGTAGCTATTACCTTCTGTTGTATAAACGGCTGGAATGAACGCTATATATTCATTTTCATAAATGTTGGTAAATTTGCTTTTATTGTTTAAAGACATTATGGAAGAGATTGGTGTGTTTTGTCACTATGTAATCATGGCATGGGGTTGTTCAATGACAGCCATGTCTTTGTTTAAAATATCATGAGGGTTTCATTTCAGAGACAAATAATCATGTTTTTTAGCAACATGTTATATATCCGCCTCTCACACAGAAAGAAGTTGTATTACTGCTAGGTTTTACACAGTCAAATGTGACAAATAGTTACATTTTTTGTAAAGAACTGTACAAATGATACATTTGTGACATCAATATACAGTATTTTTTTTTTTTACCAAAAAGTATTCAGCACAGTAATTTGAGATCTGTATGTAAAACCTTTATATTTTACATTTTTGTCATTTAGCAGATGCTCTTATCCATCTTAAGCTAACTAGGTGAGACAACCACATATCACAGTCAAGTATACAGGATACGAACCTTCCATTCCAGCTAAATAATGGATATATAACATTTTTGCAAAAAAAAAGAAAATCATACACATCTAAAATCTATGAATGAATCATCTGAGAACAGTAAACAATATGTTACACGCACATGAAGGTACCTATAAGCATTCATTTCTGATGAAAAAACACAAATCTGGTTTGAGTTCTGCAGGGTGTGTGTTGCAGGTTCTAGGTCTTACCTTGGAGTGCAAGCACTAAGGCTAATGCCAATTTTCCGTTCATTTCTGAAAGAAAAAAACAAACACAATAGGAATTTATATGCATTATTTAGATGAAGTTAAATGCAATGCCTGTCTATTTAATAGACTAGAAATCACACCTTTCTGATCAGGCATCAATGAAACTATAATTGATACGAAAGGAAGTTGCATCTTAAAATACATGAGAAAATAAATAATTAATACAATAATACATTTATATTTTTAGAGATACTAGAGCATTGAAATAATATATCTATAAAGTTGAGAATAGAGAGAGAAAAAGATGACCTCCTGTTGTAGTGGGTGTACAGATCCCAGTGAATTAAATGACAGTATCCTTTGGTGGCTGAGTTGTCTGTAAAGAAATCTGGTCAAGTAGGCACCATGATATAGGGAGGAGTGTAAACAAACGTCATCTAATGAGTATGCACACAGGTACGCACGCACACAAACACCTACACGGACACACACACACACACCCACGCACCAGACACACCAGAACCCACTGTACCTATAGGACAAACATCCACACACTCGTTTGCCTAAACAAAGTCCATTGCACTTGAGACAGGTGACGCAATGCATCCAGATTATCACTTGGATTCGTTTCTGAAATCTATTTATGCTGCAATGCACTCTTCTGCATATGTAGGAAAGCCTAAATTCTCCTCAAAAACGTTTGCATATCAGTGCATGAAAGAGATTTTTTTTGAATGAATGATCGTGTTAAGCATTTTAACTGTGTCTGAAAGTTTTCCATAATTGATTTGTCAACATTTGTGTGGAACATAAACCAGTATGTTTGACTGCCTCTATGTAACTCATTGAAATCTGTATTCTTGCACACATTCATAATTCACGAACTCAACAACAAAAAAACACTCTTCACAATGTCTAACAAAAAGTATCTCAACGGTTTATTCACGCCGAGGTCCATTCTCACTGTCTATTTGAACGTGTTTCATGTATCCCAGTTAGTCAGACTATGGTTTTGATTGAATGAAACAGGGCCCTGAGTGTGTTGACTGTGTTCCAGGATCAATGTCTGCAGTCCACACAGTGAGACCCGAGAGAAATGTCCTGCAGGTCACACACATCTCCCCTCCAGCCAGACACACCTGCTGAACCTTGTATCTCAACTGTCAACTCTCACCTAGATAACACTCCGATTTCAGCACAGTCTGTAGCTATCACTCCCATCGCTGATGTCTCTGTCTGTCCTGTCTGTCTGTCTGTCTGTCTGTCTGTCTGTCTGTCTGTCTGTCTGTCTGTCTGTCTCTTTCTTTCTCTCCCTCTTTGTCATTCCCTGTAAAATCTATTCTCAGTCTCTCTCAGCTTTCTACTTCATTCAGTTCAGAGATTAATGAATGTTAGCAGTGTAGACCTTGTCAAGGGAAAGTTTATGAAAAGGCACAACACTGTAATGGTACAATTTATTTTATTTAGTGTTCATTCATTTTGGTCGTTCACAATAGTTAATTGACTCACTTAGATGCAATATGTGAGCCATAATGATTTGATTACTAATACACTCTATGGCAGTTTTAAAACTATCACCACCCTTGTGCTGAGGTTAATGAAACACTAGTAAACGGGTGTCCTCGTTCACCGGCCAAATTATACAACAGTGTTCACGCGCTGTTCTGAAACATTGTAACACAAATGTCCTAGTTGTAATCCTTAGTTCATATGAACATAGAATCAGCCCTAGTATCACCTTGCATGAGTATATGTGCTGGCAGTGAGCTGGGTGGGTGTTCGTCTGCCTTAGATTCAGGTGCCATTAGATGGGTCTGTACTGGTCCATCTTCTCCTTGACTCTGTCCCAGAAGGAACTGGTAGAGGCTGAGTCCCAGTCCATGTAGGGATCAGCCACTGGTTTGATGTGGTCCTCGTAGTACGCACCAGCAAAGGCCCACACCACCTCTCTTATTCTCTGGGCTTTAACTTTGGCTGCTCTGTAAGACACACACACACAATAATAAATCAGTTGGAAGCAGCATCTACTGAGTGCACGCCTTTTACCTTTATCCTTAAAACGGCAAGGTCGGCCATGGTGACTGTGTGTCTGTTTGTACCTGTATGCCTCTGTTGCCCGCTGCAGAACCCCCTCAGAGTCAGAGTCCCCTGGGGCTGGTGTCTGGGCCACTATGGACACACATGCTATGGAGGAGAGAGGTTACAGTAGGTTACAGTAGGTTGAAAACCATACTCAAAATACTACCAGTCCATGTCAACAGTTCAATGGAGGATAGTCTAGATAGACAGTAAAAAATGTTGAAATGCACAGCCACACCTTGAATGAGCAAGAGGAGAGCAACTAGCATCAGTTTCCCTGGCATCTGTCATAGAAACAGAATGGGAAGATTTGGTTAAAATACACATCTCACTTAGAAAAGAGATATTACATATAATGAAATGATTCAATAAACAATACATTACATTTTTCATCACCCCAAACAAAACGAATCATACATTCAAATGATATATCACTGATATGTATATATATTTCTGTAATCAACATTATCACTCATAACAGCTGGCCTCCAGTATAAAAACAGCTAGAAACTACACAATTCAAAGTAACTGAAAGAGCATTTTAGGGAGCACTTTACCTTAGTGTTTGTTCTCAGTATTGTCCAATCTGTTTAGTGGAATCAAGTCACTTTATTTGAATTAGAGGACTTCTCAAAGCGCTTTTTCTTGGTTACATGTGTACATTGTTCTTGTTTTGGTGACCACTGACCGATGGTCTGTTTTTGGGTGGGAAGTGGTGGACTGATTGGATTGGCTTGGATGATCAGTGAGTCAGTCGTAAGTAGTCCAGTGGTTCGATACTCTTTATTTATTTAATTTCTGAGAAAATATTTTCTGGGTATACTGCAAAAACCGAAATGTAAGCAAGCCGAAATATATTTTATTTAGTGCTAATTCCCTTTAGATTATATATATATATATTTTTATCTTGAAATAAGATAAATTACTTGTGTCAGCTGCTACAGTATCAATTTTTGCGCAAAATAAACACTAACTCCTAGCAACACATTTAAAAAAGCCTCTCATGTTAAACTTTCATCATTGCATTTTCCAAAAGGTTACATTAATCTTAATTTTTTCAATTACATTAAAAGGTTACATTACATACATTTTTTCAATTTCAACATTGTCTGGATAGCTATCCAAAGTTCCTTTATTAAAGATGAGTTCCAAAGTTCTCTCTCTCTCTCTCTCTCTCTGCAACACATCAGTTTCAGGCTCAATGCTGAATGATACATTGATACCTGACCAACTGTGGATGTCATTTACAAATCTTGTTTTCCCACTATTGATTTTCCATAGATGCCCTTTGTCCATTCGCCTCTTCACCTCTGGTCCTGTCGACAGACACAGCACAGTAGTTGGTTGTTGTGGGAGAAGAGGGTACAGAGAGCAGATTAAAGCTGCACACTGTCATGACACTTCACCAGGAAATAGGGTGAAAATATGAGTATTACCTGGTGGGGTGCACAGCCCTCTTGCCCCCTGGAACCCCTCCAACCCCCCTACCGTCTGACCCTTGACCTCTGGTCAAACACAGGAGCAGATCCCAGTAAACAGTGACAGCATAGTAATCATTAACTCAGGATAAACAGTGACTTTAGCACGGGCCTTGTGAAATGGAGGACCAGCAGCAAGTGTAGTGCTCCCAATTGCCCTTTGGTGTCTGCTATTGAAATAGATGGATAGACCACTATCTCTCATAGAACACTCTCTGCTATAAATTCCTTCTGCAGAATTATTTGACCAGGTTAGTATCTCTCAATAAAGCTATTGATGTGTGGATATCCAGAGTGATACATTATATCCAGAGCATCAAAGTATGTCTGTTGTATTGCTTTACAGAGTGTTCATTGTTAAGGAGAGCTCAATAACAGCATCAATCCAGAGTCCATTTGTGATTGTGACACAAGTTTGTATCTTTTTTTAGGGTAAACATATCTTAGCACAGGAACATGAAGTTTCAAGAGATTGAACATTGTTCATAGAGATACTTTTCAGGGCTGCACACAACCAACATGTTGAATGGAAGAAAGGGGCCATTGACAGACACTTGTCTTACTGTTGAATCTCAGTTAGAGAAGTGTCTGGGCAAAATGTGAAATTACATGTGTTGCAGACTGCTTTTAAGTATAGTATCTTTCAGTCAGAATGCAGATTCTTTATCTGGCCACCATGATGGTGTTTTTAACCCCTGTGTCATACTGGTCAGCTGACCATTCACTTTGACCATATTAACATCCTACACCTATCCCACAATGCATCATAAACAGAGACGAAGTCAATGTTTGGTCTTTCTGCACTGTTTTTTATACATGTTATGCATACTGTCTGTATTATGTGTACAGGTCTTCATATCTTTTATATCCTTATAAAGCCGTGCTTCTACATCTGCATTGCTTGCTGTTTGGGGTTTTAGGCTGGGTTTCTGTATAGCACTTAGAGCTTATATATATATCTGATTGATTGATTGATGTGCCCCTCATATTAGTTGAAGAGACACATGTCAAATCAAAATCAATGTCAATCAAACTCATTGTTCAGAATAACTTCTAACTTGTCATTGCCTGGACTCATTGGTCTCTTTAAAAATGAACAGGTTGACTTCTTACTGTAGCAAATCAAATGCATAATATAACAACCCACAAATATAGTTTTATCACAAAGGTATCTTTATTGTTCAGCTCATTGTGTTCCAGGTTATTAAAGCAAGCCATAACAATTACACAGAGATGACGTCGGTCTCTTCACAGAGGGGGAATATAACCTTGGTGTCTGTCGGCACAACGCAAGTGTCAGCGTCACAGCAACCGCGTCACCAGACAAGACAGAGCAAGAAGCGTAGGGGGGGGGGGGGCTCTTAGACAGGCAGGGTCAGAGGTGTACAGGCTTACTACTGCTTGGGGAAGGTCTCATCGATCTTGGCCTTCATCTTGTCAAACTGCTCAGTGAACCAGGTCCTGGAGACGGGTAGACAGACACACAGTGAGTCATTTCAGTCTTTAATTATTTCAGAGTACTAATGTAGATCTCCAATGAATTTAATGTTGGGTTATGTTTTGGGGTGTGTGTGTGTGCGTGCGTGTACCTGGTTTTGGTGATGAACTCGCTGTCCCCAATCTTTTCAACTATGTCCTTGGTCTTGACGGTCAGGTCATCACTTAGCTCCTTCATCTGATTGCCGAAGGTGGCGAAATGCTCCTCAATGGTCTTCTCAGCCTCCTGAGCCTCTGTAGAGAGAGAGAAAGGAGGCAGGGTTAGAACTATGAACAGAAGGGGAGAGTGTTAGAACTATGAACAGAGAACTGGAAATAGTCAGGAAAATGGGGAGACAGAGGGCTTCATCATGAAGATAGAAAGGTGGAGAGAGAGTGAGAGAGTGATAGAGAGAGAGAGAGAGAGAGAGAGAGAGAGAGAGAGAGAGATAGATGGTACACGTGTGTTCATAATAATACATTTGTATTGTGTATTTGAGGTCAGACTTAGGCATATAGTTGTAATGGATTTGTATCGACTGTTATCAAGTGTATTTGTGTGTGAGGCTGTGTTAGTGTGTACATGCATGTACATGTGCATGTGTTTGTGTGATAGAGAAACATCACACACGTATCACCAGTGATAATGCATTAGTATTGACGCCAGTATTGAAGGAGGTGAAGGAGCAATGTTAATGACTAGATAGAGTTAGAGTGTAATGGATGCCTAAATGGGTACGGCTTCATACCTGTGTGTGCGGCGAACACAAGCATCAACACGGCAATGGCAATGGACAGTTTCATCTTGACTGTTGGCTGCAAGCGAAGGACAAATTTAGTAACAAAACACCCTGCCTTTAATATCCTCCATCATAAAAAGGTTTGCATGATGAGTTAGTTAAAAGAAAATCGAAGCGTTATGCTGTCAGGGCTTCATCAGGAGTTGTGCTAAACAAGTGAACATGATCAAAAGCTGTTATGTGTTATAGCTGAAACCGTTCAGCTGCACATGTGGCTAGTGAAAGAGCGCTCCCGTGCGGTCAGCACAGTGGACAGCTCCCTTTGCGTTATCTAGCCATCACACATCTTCGATTGGTGGCTTTACATTAGCAAGAAAAAAAAACGTACATTTTACATTTTAGATTAAACTTGACCTGCATTTGATTAAATTAGTAGACTAACATAAAAATGTATTATATTAACATCTGTCCTGAGCATTGGATGGCGCTCAGAAACAGAAGGTAGGCTGGATGTCTTTCCCGCTGTATAAACTACACCTAGATGTCGCCACAATACCGCAAACGGATTTTGAGAGACTGGTATAGATTTATGGAAAGGTTGGGGTATAAAATAAACAACTGCATTGGCGACATTCTCGTGCATTTATTTTTAGTAAATAAACTGATGAACAAAAGTCGCAGATATACCGGCCTATGTGTTTGCTCGGATAAGAGCAAACACATGCAAAGATAGACATTTGAAGTAATAACAATGAAAGGAAGTCTCTAGAAATGCCAGTGAAAAGTAGGTTAATCTTACCTGTTTTCCCGTCTCAGAGAGAAAATAACCAGAGTGTGTCTGACAGACTGACGGAGTCCCTCTATATATCCCAGGACGCTGACGTAATCAGTAGTCACCACTTCTGACCTATGGTGACCCCGCATCGCCCAATGAAGAGCACACCAAGAGTGGCCTACTCCCACCTTCTCCTCCAGATTAACCAACACTCCCCCATCTCCCTTTTTTGGAGAGACCAGCTGAGGTATGGTCCATGTCCTGTCTTGTTTCAAACCACACTTATTTAATCAGATTTTGTGGGGATGTATTTATTTGACTGTATCTGTAATTCACAGTCTGATCTGGGGGGGTTCTCAACCTGCCTTAGGTTTTATAATGTGATATTAATTTGTCATAAAATATCCATTGTAAATCATCAGACTGTGAGTGCACAGAGATACAGACCTAAAGTGGACTATGACCATTAAACTAGGTCACAAGATACTTATACTAGGTAAGATATTGATACAGTTCTGCAGTGGCATCACTAAACAGCACTGCATTGACTCTGGTGCTCAGTGCAGATCTGTCTCTGAGTCCACCAGACCAGTCCATTTAGGGCTCTATTCAATCCATAACACTGAAGATCTGTGACCGATAATTAAAGGCTGTGTTCCCACCGTTGCGTTGACTGCTTTCAATGACCTTTGCATTTTAAAGCAGATCTTCTGGCGATACGGATTGAATCCAGCCCTTAGTCTTTTTGGCAAGGCAAGTATTTGGGCCCCATTCCATCCTTCCCTCCTCCCTTCCCTGAAGTCATCCCTGTTCTGAATAAATGAAAGCTGTGTGATGGAATCCTTATTGACACATATCAATTTCATAATATATAAATTAGGCCTTTAACATGTGCGCTTCTTCCCCTCTGATCTACTTTCAGTCTCATTGCCCTTCACTGACCTCACACAGATCTGTGTTATCGGTGTTATCATGTGATACAGCATGCACAGCATCATATTTGTCCACTGTTATGTAGATCTGATAGAAGTCCATTATATTAGTGCTCCTCCGTGCTGTCTCCAACAGAGAGAAGCTGGGCTCAACAAACCTCTACTGTACTGGAATAGCCCGGACGTAACTCCACGTCCAAGAACTACAAAGTCTGGCAAAGTGTATGTCACCTTCTTCTTTTTTTGTGGGTGTCAGTGTCTGTCTGTGTGTGTGTGTGTGTGTGTGTATGTGTCATGTTTGGTGTGGTACAGGGGTTTGGTGTAAATAATCACATGGACACAACTCTGAAAACACCAGATTTGTAGTTATTTGACTCGAGAGTCTTATGCCTTTATTTGGACTATTCTTAAAATAGGGAAGTAAGTCTAGAAGGTCATTCTCTGTGTTGGAGCATACAGGGGTAGTGGACTACAGTTTGTTGAACTATAGTAACCTCTCATTAGTGCTGGAGGGGTATGTATGTTTTCCTCATTGCAGCACTTCCCTCTTTACACCCAGCCCCTTGCTGCCCACGGCAGGGTGCCCATTTGGTGCTGATGGCTTTAGCCATATGAAACCCTATTATGATGCACAGATGACCATTGTCTTGCACCTCTTAATCACACAGTACCCATTCCTCACCTGTGGCAGAGTGTGTGAGTCTTTGTGTGCTGCATGAGGCGTGAACGTGCATGTCTCACTCGCTCATGAATTGCAATAACAAGCCGCCTGATAAAAGACTGTTTTTCCCCCCTTCTTTTGCCAAAGGGCTCCTGTGGTGAATGGTTTGTGTTCCAGCACCAAGATGGGGGAAGAGGGGGGAGGAAGGGTAGTAAGAGGTAAAATCTCTGTGGGGGAGTTGTCGGGGGTTACTGTCTGTTTTGCTCTGCCAACACCTGGTAGCTGGAGCCCTTTGTTGCTTCAGCCGGAGCCAGAGACTCCCAGGAGCTGCAGTATAGTACGTGAGAAGAAGTGCTGACTGGCAGAATGCTTGTGGTTTTCCTGTTTTCTCCTTGGCCAGACCATTGCAAATACATACAGGGTTTACTATAGTGTAGGACACTTCACCCAAACACGGCCTTCCAGTAAAGGAGGAACAGAAACAAACTGTGACTCAATAACTTACTCACTCACCTTCAATGAAGTTGCATGCAATGCACTTCAACACAGAGGTTGTTATTAGGAGTGTGACCTGATTTAGGGGAGAGGTCATTGTAGTCGTTGTTGCTCTTCTTGTCTTCTAATTGAATACAAGGTCACACACTTGAAATGGTATGCTACTTTTTATGCTTAGGGTTGAGTAGAGGTGGTTTACGAGACACAGTTATTGCTTGCATGGAGTATTTTTTCTACCGTTTTTTTCCTGGTTAAAAAAGGATGTGTGAGCACATTTTAAGGTGCTTGTGTTCATACTTATAGACTTGATCACGAAACGGTGCTTCAGCTTCAAAAATAAAGATGCCCATAGTGCTATTGTATGCAGTGAGAATAAACTTTGTTTAGTTTATTAAAACTACCATTAACAACAATACTAAAGTATTGTAGGTGTAAGTGCTTTTTGCAGTAGGGGATTGGTGGAGGAGAGAGGAGGGATAAGTGGTGGCCTTCACTGCCTGGCTTCCAGCCTAAATGTTTACTTGCTGGCCTCTATCCTACGCTTCAGAGGCAAACTTTGTGACGCACATGTTCTGTTAATTAACTACACTCAAAAAACTCCATGCTTTGTTTGCTCTGACAGAATACCTTACTATTACTGTGTGTTTCTGGTGTTTACATGTTCTTTTAAACAGGATTTATCCAGGTATAAACCTAAAATCTCTTAGATAAAATCTATTTTGCAACGCAGACTGGGTCCAAGATAGCAGCAAGGTCAGCGATATTACAAGTCAAATTGCAAAAATTAAAAACTAACTATAGATCCATCAAAAGCAATTATCATAGCATTTGTGTACCTATGTACCTGTGTGTGTGTGTACCTTCGTGCACGTCTGTGTATCTTAGAATGGAGAAAAGGGTGGAATATCTATAAACATACAGTTGAAGTCAGAAGTTTACATACACTTAGGTTGGAGTCATTAAAACTCGTTTTTCAACCACTCCACAAATTTCTTGTGAACAAACTATAGTTTTGGCAAGTCGGTTAGGACATCTACTTTGTGCATGACACAAGTAATTTTTCCAACAATTGTTTACAGACAGATTATTTCACTTATAATTCACTGTATCACAATTCCAGTGGGTCAGAAGTTTACATACACTAAGTTGACTGTGCCTTTAAACAGCTTGGAAAATTCCAGAAAATTATGTCATGGCTTTAGAAGCTTCTGATAGGCTAATTGACATAATTTGAGTTAATTGGAGGTGTACCTGTGGATGTATTTCAAGGCCTACCTTCAAACTCAGTGCCTCTTTGCTTGACATCATGGGAAAAGCAAAATAAATCAGCCAAGACCTAGGCAAAACAATTGTAGACCTCCACAAGTCTGGTTCATCCTTGGGAGCAATTTCCAAACGCCTGAAGGTACCACGTTCATCTGTACAAACAATAATACGCATGTATAAACACCATGGGACCACGCAGTCATTATACCGCTCAGGAAGGAGACGTGTTCTGTCTCTTAGAGATGAACGTACTTTGGTGCGAAAAGTGCAAATCAATCCCAGAACAACAGCAAAGGACCTTGTGAATATGCTGGAGGAAACAGGTACAAAAGTATCTATATCCACAGTACAACAAGTCCTATATCGACATAACCTGAAAGGCCGCTCATCCAGGAAGAAGCCACTGCCCCAAAACCGCCATAAAAAAGCCAGACCACGGTTTGCAACTGCACATGGGAACAAATATGGTACTTTTTGGAGAAATGTCCTCTGGTCTGATGAAACAAAAATAGAACTGTTTGGCCATAATGACCATCGTTATGTTTGGAGGGAAAAGGGGGAGGCTTGCAAGCCAAAGAACAACGTGAAGCACGGGGGTGGCAGCATCATGTTGTGGGGGTGCTTTGCTGCAGGAGGGACTGGTGCACTTCACAAAATAGATGGCATCATAAGGAAGGGAAATTATGTGGATATATTGAAGCAACATCTCAAGACATCAGTCAAGAAGTTAAAGCTTGGTCGCAAATGGGTGTTCCAAATGGACAATGACCCCAAGCATACTTCCAAAGTTGTGGCAAAATGGCTTAAGGACAATAAAGTTAAGGTATTAGAGTGTCCTTCACAATGCCCTGACCTCAATCCTATAGAACATTTGTGGGCAGAACTGAAAAAGCATGTGCGAGCAAGGAGGCCTTGCAACCCTGACTCAGTAACACCAGCTCTGTCAGGAGGAATGGGCCAAAATTCACCCAACTTATTGTGGGAAGCTTGTAGAACGCTACCCGAAATGTTTGACCCAAGTTAAACAATTTAAAGGCAATGCTACCAAATACTAATTGAGTGTATGTAAACTTCTGACCCACTGGGAATGTGATGAAAGAACTGAAAGCTGAAATAAATCATTCTCTCTACTATTATTCTAACATTTCACATTACTAAAATAAAGTGGTGATCCTAACTGACCTAAGACAGGGAATTTTTACTAGGATTAAATGTCAGGAATTGTGAAAAACTGAGTTTAAATGTATTTGGCTTTGGTGTATGTAAATTTCCGACTTCAACTGTAGTAGATGAAAACACAAACATGGTTCCCGAAACCTGCTGTGATAAGGAGAAAGGAATGTGAGAGCAGATCCCGACAAGCCAGGACCGGAGAAGCAGGGAGAGAAGGAGGGAGGTATGGAAGGAGGGAGGAAAGGGGACAAAAGAGAAAGAAAGACCTGCAGGTCAGGAGGGAGCGGAAAGGCCCTTTAGTGTTTGATCAATCTTGCACCATCTGTACAGATTAGGAGATGAATTGACAGTGTGTGTGGAGAGGGGGGTATGGGTGGTGGGGGAGGGTCCTAAAAGAAAAGGTGAAAGGGGGATGTGGGTTAGGGAGAAGGATAGGTACCCTGAAAAAAGGCCTTACTGAAAATCAGACATTTCCCTTGTACAAGTTATCCCTATAAATGTATGTAACAACAGCCTGAAGAAAGTGTATTATAAGGAACATGTGTGTGTTTATGAGTGTACAGGTAGTAGAGAACTGTCTACAGGGGGTTTAGGGTTGGTGTTTCGGGGTTAAAGACATGGGATCTGGGGGTGGGAAAAGATGATAGAAAAGAAGATAGAGCATGACATGACGAGGACATTCTGTCCAACCTATTTCTGGGGCCTCCAGATGTGATGTTACGTGACATTATAACCTAACGATCTCAATTCAACTTACATTGTTTGTGGTTTCTCTCCAACCCCAGCTGTAACTAACCTGGTTCAGCTTATCATTGTTATCAGAACATGGTGCATGATAGAGGGAATTTATAAATGATTTGTTTTGTGTGTTCATCAACCATAGATTGTAAGATGAAGATCCATCTATTCAGCTATATTAACTACCTCATTTGTCATTGTAACTAAAAATAAAGAAATGTCAAAGTTGAAAAAAGTTGATAAATGTTTGACAAGAAAAGAACACACTGACAATTGAGCAACAAGCATATTTTATTTCTGCAGCGCTGGGTAGCACACTGCAGTCAGCCAGACAGCCAGACGAACAGTGTGCTATGGTGAGCAGCAGGGCGTGTTACATTGTGAAGTGGCAGAGACACTCTGGCCAAACTGAAAAATTACAGACAGGTAGTATATGGACCCTGTGAAGTATACCTTTTAGTTTCATTGTCATATTCGCGTCATATCACAGTCATAGTAAATACACTTCTATATGAATCACAACAAATACAGAGCCTACAGAGCAGGTGTAGATACAGCATCATAGACAAGCAAGGCATGGAGTGGTTCTGCTCCTTTGGTTCTGGACAGACTGATGCTAGTGCTGGAGATAAGCCCAGTCTTAGTTCAGTGCAGTTATTGAAATGAAGGACAGGGACAGCGCTGGAATGGGCCAGAGACAATTTGGCTCACGATTGTTAGATACTGTTTCAACCCCCCTTGTATCCCATATAGCAGCCTTAGAAACCTGATGCAGAATAGTAGAACAATTTGGAGGAGACATCTAGAGCACTTATAACGAGGAAGACAAGCGAAGCAGGTTAAAAACAATGGCCTCTTGTGTGTTTGAACAGGCCTGAACAGACATAAAGGACTGTGTTTGTCTGCTCAAGACCCCTTCAAAGCTCTGTCATCCTCACCCCTCTCTCTCTATCAACCCCCCTCAACCAAAACACACAGTGCCAACACAGTGAAAACAGCATCAGTAACACTTAATAACTCCCTCCTCCTCTCTGTGGTAGCTAGGTGAATGGTGGCACAGTGCTTCACAACCCCCACCCCTACTTAAACAGGGGTGCAGTGGTGGGACACCGGTCCTCCAAACCCCTCCCTCCCCTGGGTCCATTTATACAGCGGTCTCCTTGACCTTGTCCATGGCGGTCTGGAGCTGCTCACGGATCTTGGCGGCGTAGGGGGCGATCAGGCTGCTGAGCTCATCGATCTTGCCCTCCAGGGTGATGCGCAGGTCCTCTGCGGTGGCCTCCAGCTGCTCGCGCATGCCTTCGGCCTGGGTGGAGACCTGCTGGCTCAGGTCCTGGGCCTGGTTCTTCAGAAGGTCAGTGAAGCTGCCCAGCCTCTGGGCGGCGGTGTCGTGGGCCTGACTCACGAAGGGCTCCACACGCTCCTTCATGAGATCCATGTTCTGGGAGGTACGGGACTGGATTTCTCCCAGGTAGGTGGCCACGGTGCTGGGTGGGAGAGGCAGAGGGGGTTAGCATCACTTGGAAGACATAATTAGTCTATGTTGGAAATCAAGCTGTTACAGTACATTAGCTGTTGCCATCTATACTCACTTGCGGATCTCCTCGGTGTCCTTGTTAAGGCGTTTCTTCAGTTTGCGGGTGTAGGTGTTGGCACGGTTTTGGACATCATCAGCATTCTGCTCCATCATGGTCTTGAGCTCTCCCAGGTACTGTGTGCTGCGCTCCTTGGCGTCAACCATGTCGGTCTGGAGCTTGGTGGTCAGAAGCTGCAGGTCCTGGCCCAGCAGGGCGGCTGTGTCCTGGGAGTAGGGCCACAACTTGGTCTGGATGTCCTCCCTGTACACGGTCAGCTCAGCCATGGTGTCAGTGATCAGGGTGCTGCGGAGAGGGAGGCATGGTCAGAGATGGTCATAAAGTGGGTAGAGGGAGACATGGCCAGTGACATAAGGGGACACAGGGGAACAGGGGGGAGGACGGAGGAGAGAGGGGAAAGAGGGGAGGCATCGTCTGGGAAATTCGGGAGACACAGGGGTACAGGGGGGAGGATGGGGGAGAGAGGAGAAGGAGGGGACGTATGGTCAGGGACATAGGGGGACACAGGGTACAGGGGGAGGACAGGGGAGAGAGGGGAGGCATGGTCAGGGACACAGGGGGAGGACGGGGGAGAGAGGGGAAAGCAGGGAGGCATGGTCAGGGACAGTCACACAGCACAAGGTGATAATGGAGAGCGATGAAGCAAAGTGTATGAGCCTATATCACTTCAGAATGAAATAGTGTTACAATGTGCCACTCACTCGAGTTCTCTGCTGAGCTGGGAGGCCTTGAGGTTCTCCACCAGTCCGTTGGCTCTGCTGTTGATCTCAGACACGTAGGTCCAGAAGCGCTCAACGTTCTCCTCCCAGTGGTTCTGGAGGGCCTCTGCCTGGCGCACAGTGCGGGCATGGCAGCCTGCAGGGGGACACAGAGAGCTCTGAGGTGAGGTTTCCATAATATACACCATCAGGGGGGTTAAATCCAGTCTGGTAATGAGAGAGTGTGGAGCCTTGGTACAGTATGAAGCCTAATTATACAAGTGTTACAGTATTGTAAGAGTATATCCTAAAAGACTGATTCCAGCAAGGAGTCAGTAAATGCATTCATGCACATACAGTTGACTAATACTAAATATATATACTGTATATACAGTTGACTAATACTAAATATATATACTGTATATACAGTTGACTAATACTAAATATATATACTGTATATACAGTTGACTAATACTAAATATATATATACTGTATATTCAGTTGACTAATACTAAATATATATACTGTATATACAGTTGACTAATACTAAATATATATATACTGTATATACAGTTGACTAATACTAAATATAGATACTGTATATACAGTTGACTAATACTAAATATATATATACTGTATATACAGTTGACTAATACTAAATATAGATACTGTATATACAGTTGATTAATACTAAATATATATACTGTATATACAGTGCCTTGCACTGGATTTCTTCACATTTTATTGTGTTACAACGTGGCATTAAAATGTATTTCATTGTCATTGTTTTGTGTCAGCAATCTACTCAAAATACTCTGTAATGTCAAAGTAGAAGTAAAAGAATAATAAACCATTTATAACAAAAATATAGTCGTTAATTGTAATGAATTACAATTAAATCCATTTTAATCCCACTTTCTAACACAATAAAATGTGAAGAAATTCTAGGGGTATGAATACTTTTGCAAGGCACTGTATAAATTGATAACAATGTCAAAAGGGAACAGTGTAAACCCAGGTTTACCAGAGATGACTGCCAGAGCAAGGATTATTGCCACAGCCTTCATGATTGATTGACAGACAGATACACCTATGAAAACAGACATAGACCCATGTCAGACAGTGGTTGTCTATCAAAGCTATAGAAAATAAATACAATAATATACAAAGATACAATGGTAATACATTGGAATAATTGGCAGAATATTTTTTTTAAATAAAGTAGAATACTACTCTGAGCCAATAAAACAAATAGGAAAAATAACCTTTCATGGACGCTAAATGTCCATAACTGTACTCACTGAGCTATTTTAGAATAGAAACTAAACTAGTTCTATGCAATTAAACGTTTCAGATTAAACTTTACATCTAGTCATTATGCTATAAACTAATAAGGTATTGTAGTTTCCCCTACAAATAATCTATTTTTAACAGTTTTACCATACATTTAGTCTGGTTAATCTGCACACTACAGTCAGAAGATGAATTACTTGCTTTTCAATGCCAATGTGTAGGCTACAGTAGCCTTACCTTAATGCAATAATTTATAAGTAGTCTCTATCTCGGTATCAAATCTAGCCTACTTTAAGAGATGCTTTATATTTCTACTAAAACTAGCTATTTCACTCATGACTTAAGCGCGTTTGTAGACTATATGGTGCCCATTAGATATCCCCACTCCTCACTCACCTAAGAAATCCAGTTCTTTCCGTGCTCTTGGGAGAGTTCCCCGGGATTTTTATACTGTCCTGGGACGGCCGCGCGCCTGTAGCTGGAGAGCGCGCGCATGTGAGGATGTGCGGCTCGGCTCGTGGTTGGTTCCACACGATGTGCCACTCCGCGTTCGAAGTTATCATCTCTTAGCGTTGTTGCTGGCTGTATGGTGATTGTGCAATATATAGTTTATGATGTACGTCAACGAAAATAGTCTGTGCTTCTATGAAAAAACCTGTAGGCTATTTGAAACAAAGAAACTCGTTTGAAGAACTCTTAGATGTGATTGTGGCTCATTCAGTTTATTTATACATTTCCTTCTTGGTCTTTGGCTTTTTCACGTGTATTTTATGTAATCCGTTTTGGCAATATAATTAAATGTTAAATGTCTCAGAGAACAATTATTTGGCCAATTATAATCTACTGCTGGCGCCAGGAATCTGTAAATAGGCTATCCTTGTCAGGCAGCTCCAATGGTCTTCAATCAGTTTATTTAAACTGATTACCCCCTCCACTCACTTTGAATCCATGATGGTCACCAGTCAAATTAATTTGAAAGACACTGTCTCCATAATGACCAGACTGGGTAAGTAGTCTACATTAATGAAATTGAACCCATGACCCATGGAACATCTTAATTTATTTTATTTAACTAGACAAGTCAGTTAAGAACAAATTTGTATTTACAATGGCAGCCTACCTGGGGAACAGTGGGTTAACTGCCTTGTTGTTCAGGGGCAGAACAACAGATGTTTACCTTGTCAGCTCAGAGAATCGATCCAGAAACCATTTGGTTACTGGCCCAATGCTCTAACCACTAGGCTACCTGCCACCCCAGCAGGGATCTTCTACCAGAATTACATGAATAATACCATTCACTATTTACAATCCAACTAGGATCAGTCATTTACAGTGCCTTCAGAAAGTATTCACACCCCCTTTCCACATTTTGTTGTGTTACAGCCTGAATATAAAATGTATTAAATGTGGATTTTTTTGTCATTGGCATGCACTCAATTCCCCATAATGTAAAAGTGGAATAATGTTTTTCAAAATGTGTACAAATTAATAAAAAATTAAAACTGAAATGTCTTGAGTCAGTAAGTATTCAACCCCTTTTTTTATGGGAAAGCCTAAATAAGTTCAGGAGTAGAAATGTGCTTAACAAGTCACATAAGTTGCATGGCTCACTCAGCGTGCAATAATAGTGTTTAACATGACTTTTGAATGACTACCTCATCTTTGTACCCCACACTTACAATTAACTGTAAAGTCCCTCAGTCGAGCAGTGAATTTCAAACACACATTCAACCACAAAGACCAGGGATGTTTTCCAATGCCTCACAAAGAAGGGCACCTATTGGTAGATGGGTAAAAATAAGAAAGCAGACTTTGAATATCCCTTTGAGCATGGTGAAGTTATTGATTACACTTTGGATGGTGTATCGATACACCCAGTCACTACAAAGCTACAGGCGTCCTTCCTAACTCAGTTGCCGGAGAGGAAGGAAACCGCTCAGGGATTTCACCATGAGGCCAATGGTGATGTTAAACAGTTACAGTTTAATGGCTGTGATAAGAGAAAAAAAAGGATGAATCAACTACTTTGTAGTTACTCCACAATACTAACCTAATTGACAGAGGGAAAAGAAGGAAGCCTGTACAGAATAAAAATATTCCAAAACATGCATGTTTGCAACAAGGCACTAAAGTAATACTGCAAAACATTTGGAATGCAAAGTGTTATGTTTGGGGAAAATCCAATGCAACACATTACTGAGTACCACTCTCCATATTTTCAAGCATAGTGGTGTCTGCATTATGTTATGGGTAGGCTTGTAATCGTTAAGGACTGGGGAATTTTTCAGGATAAAAAAATTACAGAATGGAGCTAAGCACAGGCAAAATCTTAAAGCAAAACCTGGTTCAGTTGATTTACACCAGACACTGGGAGATGAATTCACATTTCAGCAGGATAATATCCAAAAACACAAGGCCAGATCTATACTGGAGTTGCTTACCAAGAAGACAGTGAATGTTCCTGAGTGGCAGAGTTACAGTTTTGACTTAATAACTATTTACTGCAGTGGGCTAAATGAGGGTCACGCAGAGTGTTTCTTGGTAGTCTTAAACAAATCTACTTTGAAACAAAAGTATACACCTCACACACATGGCTTCAAAGAAGACACCTGTACCATGTCAGATATAGAGTTGTATTACATTTTGAGTTTGCATCCCAATATACATTACAGAAGACTGAAATATGACATCCTTTGACATAGAAACACCGGATTTCTTTTATTTTTATGTTGATTATGAAATTATGAAAAATATGATTAACATTTCACCCATGAGGACACTATGGGGCGATTTGGTCATCTGACTGCAGGGAAGGGCTACATTGACGTGGCAATCTATTGAAAGACCTGAAAATAATCACCCAATTTGACAGAGCTTCAAGAGTTTTGAAAAGAATAATGGGCAAATGTTGCACAATCCAGGGGTGAAAAGCTCTTAGAGACTTACCCAGAAAGACTCACAGCTTTAATCTCTGCCAAATGTGTTTCTACAAAATATTGACTCAGGGGGGGGGGGGATACTTATGTAAATTAGATATCTGTATTTAATTTAATACATTTTCAAAAGTTTTAAAGCATGTTTTCACTTTGTCATTATGGGGTATTGTGTGTGT
This sequence comes from Salvelinus alpinus, assembly GCF_045679555.1. Lineage (NCBI taxonomy): Eukaryota > Metazoa > Chordata > Actinopteri > Salmoniformes > Salmonidae > Salvelinus > Salvelinus alpinus. Next base: position 1,170,671 of record NC_092120.1, on the reverse strand, counting down.
AAATGGGTGAGAGAAAAATCTATATAATCCATTTTGCATTAATTTTGAATACAAAATGTGGAATAAGTCAAGGGGTATGAATACTTTCTGAAGGCACTGTAACTGTTAACATCTGTTATTTCCTCAAAACAATAACTCCCCAGGCTAACAGATCAGTGCAAAACAAGATAGGAGTGGGAGATACTGCTGTTCTCAGAGACATGTCAGGGCTTGGGGATAGAGCTGGGGTGCAGTAGGAAGGATTATGAGTGGGCGGTAGAGAGAGTGGCGTGAGGAGCAACAAAGAGTTCATACATCACAGACTGCGGTTCGTTGGGATAGGCATGTCCAATGAGAGAAATTGTTTTTTTCCTCAACCGAGGTAAAAGGAGATACTGTAGAAAATGTGCATATTATAACCTCAATATAACTCTCAAGATAAGGATTTGACAGAGATAGCTTTATTGTTCAAAGCCTGTAAGGAACTGAGACAATGACAAAAATAAAGTGCTGACTCCAGAGCCATATGAGTTCAACTCACACTCACATTTAGCTCTAATTCTCCTTTTTGTTAGGTCTAGTCACAGTTTATGTATTGTTGGACAGCGAGGTTAGAGCTTTGGGCCAGTAACCGAAAAGTCACTGGTTCAAATACCAGAGCCAACAAGGTGAAATATCTCGCTGTGCCTTTGAGCAAGGCACTTAACCCGAATTGCTCCAGAGGCGCTGTACAATGGTGACCCTGGCCGTGACCCCACTCCCTGCAGGTGTCTCAGGGGGAGTTGGGATATGCAACAAAGAATTCCATTACACTTGTTTATAACAGGACAAATATAAGCATCCCCCAAATTATATTCTTAGGATTCAAGCAAAGGTCAAAACTGATGTTATTTGAGAGAGGATTGTCATTCTGTCTGTGCATTTGCAGATTACTCTTCTTGATCAAAAGGCAATATGTGTACCAGTGGAGGAAAAAGTAACAAATTGTTATAAATTGAATAATTTTCTATTAAAGTAACGTAGACGCAGGGAGTCAGGAAGCAAGTGCAGTTAGTGAGTTTAATGACAAAGAACATGAACGATACAAAACATGAGAAGCTTCTAACATGGAAACAAACAATATTGCTTGGAGGGTGATAACAAAGGAGTGCTAGATAAATGGGAAGTAATCAGGTTAGTGATGGAGTCCAGGTTTGCCTCATGATGGGGCGCAGGTGTGTGTAATGAGGGTTGCCAGGCGTGCGTGATGAGGTTTTGCCAGGACCGGTGGTTAGTAGACCGACAACGTCGAGCACCGGAGATGGGGAGTGGGGGGGCGGCATCAGCCAGGGGACTAGGAAACACCGGCCTGAGGTGGGAGACATGAAAAGATAATGAGATCTGGTAGTTAGTGGGGAGTTGTAACCTGTAAGTTACCTCGTTGACCCTCCAGAGGACCTTGAGCGGTCCCACAAACTGGGGACTCAGCTTTTTACAGGGCAGGCGGTGCGGGAGGTTCCTGGTGGAGAGCCAGAAGCGATCACCAGGATGGAACACATGAGCCTCACTGTGGTGGCGATCTGCCTGCTCTTTCTGACAGCGCGCTGGAGTCTCACATGGGCATCGTTCCATACCTCTTCTGCGCGCCTGAACCACTCATCCACCGCAGGAGCTTCGGTCTGGCTCGGAGTCCACAGAGCCAGCTGATATCCCAGAACACACTGGAAGGGAGTCAGCCCGGTAGAGGAGTGTTGCAAAGAATTCTGAGTGTATTCAGCCCAAGGAAGGAGTCAGGCCCACTCCCCCTGCCAGTCCTGGCAGTGACTCCTCAGGAACCTACCCAGCTCCTGGTTCATCCTCTCACAAGCCCGTTAGATTGAGGCCGGAAGTGAGGCTGGCCGTGACGCCCCATCTCCTCCATACACGTGATGTTAGTTGGGAGCCACAAATCGGAGACAATATCCTCTGGAAGGCCATACTGCCAGAAGACCTGCTGGAACAGTGCCCCAGCTACCTGGAGAGCGGTAGGGAGACCAGAGAGCAATAAAAACGGCAGGATTTGGAGAATCTGTCCACAACAACCATACAAGTGGTGAAACCATCAGACAGGGGAGGATCAGTGACACAATCTAGCAACAGATGGGTCCAAGGCCACTGAGGCACAGAGAGGGGTGGAGTTTCTCCCGTAGCGTCCTGGGAGACTTGGTTTGGGCACATATGGAGCAGGAGTTGACATAGTGGGCAAGTCCTGCGCCAAAGTGGGCCACCAGTACTTAACAGAGATAGACTGAGTGGTGGTGCTGGTGGGTGTCCATCGGCAAGGGATATGTGCACCCAGGTCAAAAGCTGATCCCTTACCTCCATGGGAATGTAGGTGCTCTCCGGAGGACAGGTGCGGGTTCCCTCTCCAGAGCCTGGCGGATGTCCATGTCTATGTTTCAGAGAACGCGGGCAACGATTCCGGAGGGCGGTATGATGGGACCACTTCAGCCGCCTTGCTGTCCGTATGTACTCCAAGTTCTGAATGTCGGTGAGCATGAGAAACGGGTCCGTGGTGCCCTCCAGCCAGTGTCTCCACTGCCAACTTCACCGCCAGGAGCTCCCGATCACCGACGTCATAGTTCCTCTCTGCAGGGGAAAGATTTTTAGAGTAGTATGCTTATGGATACAGTTTTTGTGGATTACCTTGATATTGTGACAGGACAGCCCCCAAGCCCACTTCTGAGGCATCCACCTCCACCACGAAGGGCAGCATATGGTTTGGGTGTTTCAGCAACGGGGCGGAGGTGAAATGCCCCTTCAACAGGTGGAATGCCTCAGCCGCAGGATTCCACACCAACTTACGGGGACCACCTTTGAGGAGAGTGGAGAGGCGATGGAGCTGAAGTTCCTGATGAAGCGGCGATAAAAGTTGGCAAACCCCAAAAACTGTTGTAGTCCCTTTATGATGGTTGGGACTGGCCATGACCTGACCGCAGCTAACTTCCTTTCCTCTAGAACCACTCCCCGCGGGCTGTTCCTATATCCCAAGAAGGAGATGGCGACCCGATGGAACTGGCACTTCACCGCTTTGACGTACAGATGGTTTTCCAGGAGGCGTCTTACTCCTCCAAGGTGGCAGAGTAGTTCAGGATGTTATCGATATACCCACAACCACCTGGTGCCCAAGCATGTCCCAAAACACCTCATTCACGAATGCCTAGAACACCGACAGAGCATTGGCTAAACCATAAGGCATCACCAAGTACTCGTAGTGCCCAGACACTGTGCTGAAGGCCATCTTCCATTCACCCCCCTCCTGGATGCAGATCAAATTGTAGGCACTCCGCAGGTCCAGCTTGGTAAAAAACTGGGCCCCATGGAGCTGTTCAATGGCGGCCGGCACCAACGGGAGGGGGTAGCGGTACTTGGTGTTGATGCCATTGAGACCTCTGTAGTCAATACATGGACCAAGACCCCCCTCCTTCTTGGCCACAAAGAAGAAATCAGCTGACGCAGGGGAGGTGGATGGGGGAAAGAAACCCTGTTGGAGAGCCTCCTGGATGGAGGCGCAGAGTCTGTTAGCAGGTCGATGGCACTGTCCCAGGGGCGATGAGGAGAGAGACAGGTGGCGCGAGTCTTGGAGAAAATCTCCCGGAGATCCTGGTAAACCTTCGGGATGTCGTCCTGAAGGGCAACTACAGGACTCTCAACCGACGTGGAACCACAGGGTAAGGGAAAGCAGGTCTTCCGGCATCCGAGTGCCCAGGCCGTAATCTCCATCCTCAGCCAGGGAGGCTGAGGACAACTGTGTACGGGTGCCTGGATGATGAGGAAGGGGAGGCTTTCTTGGTGCAGGGGTCCCACGGTGATTGTGAGTGATGCTGTGATGTGTGTGACTGTGCCAGATCCCAGTGGTCGGTTTTCCATCGCGTGAACTGGAAACTGAGAGGAGAGAGGGTATGATGTTATGTTCAGGGACGAGGCAAGGGCCTGGTCAATAAAATTCCCAGCGGCACCAGAGTCCACAAAGAGCTGTGGAAACAAAACATGAGGGACAGCCAGTGATATTGATACTAAAAAAGTTTGGCGGAGAGTGAAGATGGAACACTCACACCTACCCCAGGAGATGGATGATCACTGGACCGTCCCTCTGATCTACTGACTCTGGGGTTAGATCGTAGCGGACACTGTTGAAGCTTGTGTCCCTCCTGGCCACAATAGGGACAGAGCACCGCTGTATCCGACGGCGTTGCTCAGATGCAGGGAGGCGTGTGGTACCTACCTCTATGGGTTCAAACTCTGACTCAGATCGGTCAACGAAGGCGGAGAGAGGCGATGGTTATTCAGACGGATGGCCATCGTGATGAGTGTGTCCAATGAGAGGGTGTCGTCTCGGCATGCCAGCTCTGTCTGGACTCCCTCACGCAATCCTCTTCTGAATAAGGTGCGGAGGATTGGCTCATTCCATCCGCTGGATGCTGCCACTGTATTAAAGGTGAGGGCGTACTCCGCAGCAGTCTGGTCCTCCTGCCGTATTTGGAGTAGGTCGCTCACCCCCCTCTCTGCCCTCCGGTGGATGACTGAACTCCTCTGAACAGAGCCATGAACCTCCCATAGGAACCCAGCTCCTCCTCTCCTCTCTCCCACGCCCGCCGGTCAACAGGGAAATAACCGTGGCAACTTTGGACCTCTCGGTGGTGGGGGCTCTCGTTTGATGAGAAAAGTAGAGGGAGCACTGGAGGAGGAAGCCATGGCATTTGGACGGAGTCCCGTCTTATTTGTCTGAAAGGGACAAACGGGCATCGCTGACCTATGCAGACTGTTGAATGGGCTGGGGTGCTGGCTCGCTGTGTCGATTCATGGTAGAGGATCCTTCGCTCGTTGGGTGTGATGCCCCTTGGGGAAGGTCTAGACGTTGAAGAATGCGGAGGACCTCATCCATCGCCGTCCCCAGTTGCACCAGCTGATCGTGGTGATGGCGAAGTAGGTCTCCCTGTTCGCCGAGGCAATATTCTGTAACATAGACGCAGGTAGTCAGGAAGCAAGTGCAGTTAGTGCGTTTAATGACAACGAACATGGACCGATACAAGAGCAGCATCTAACATGGAAACATAAACATTATTGCCTGGTGGGTGATAACAAAGGATTGCTAGAAAAAGGGGAAGTAATCAGGGTAGTGATGGAGTCCAGGTGTGCCTCATGATGGGGCACAGGTGTGCGTAATGAGGGTTGCCAGGACCGGTGGTTAGTAGACCGGCAACGTCGAGCGCCGGAGAGGGGAAGCGGGAGTAGACGTGACACTCAAGTATAAGTGAGTCACCCAGTAAAATACTACTTGAGTTAAAGTCTAAAAGTATTTGGTTTTAAATATACTTAAATATCAAAACTAAATGTAGTTGTTAAAATATACAGTACTTAGACAGTAATCATTTCAAATTCCTTATTTTAAGCAAACCAGAATGGAACCATTTTCTTGTTTTTATTTATTTACGTATAGCCAGGGGCACACACCAACATCATTTACAAACGAAGCATGTGTTTAGTGAGTCCGCCATATCAGAGGAGGTAGGGATGACCAGGGATGTTCTCTTGATAAGTGCTTGAATTGGACCATGTTCCTGTCCTGCTAAGCATTCAAAATGTAATGAGTACTTTTGGGTTTCAGGGAAAATGTATGACGTAAAAAGTACATTATTTTCTTTAGGAATTTGTGAAGTAAAAGTAAATGTTGTCAAAAATATAAATAGTAAAGTAAAGTACAGATACCCCCAAAAACGACTTAAGTAGTACTTTTAAGTATTTTTACTTAAGTACTTTACACAACTAATGAATACAATGGAAGTACATCAAGGCCACATCCTGATCAACAATGTCCTTGCGGTATTGCTTGTTTATCACATCAGATTTGACCTGAATATGTTCTGCTCAGGAATTTAGTCTGGCATAGTAAGATCTAAGCATTGTTAAGGCTTGGTTAGAGATGGTGTTGTATGGTGAAAGTTAACATATTGGGTCTTGTAAGTGGTTCTGGAAAGCCCCAGTGGTACAACAACAGAGCTTTCATAATGAGGAATCTTATGTTAAGTCATTGTTATACTCAGGTAATGACAGTCTATATATGTGCAATGCTGGCCATATATAGGTCTTGTTATCAGCAACACTACTGATTCCAGCAGTACCGATGGCCTTTACTGAGAATGGTCCAGCAGGTACGCTACCTCTGGTGTCAATACTAGACATTACTCTCTGTGTTGTAATCACAAGAAGCCTTCTCCCAAGAAACATACTGGAATTGATTGGTTTGTTCAGAGCCTGATAGTATGAGATAACCTCCAGGAGTCAACTTCTATCTCTTCACTGATTGGTCAGAATGGATATGTATATATCTAGCCAGCTAGCATATATTGAGATGTACAGCCACTGCAGTTCATGTGTTCTCTTCTGACTACAAGCAATTTGAGAACACATTTTTTTTAACATTTGAGAATAATAGTGAAGACATCAAAACTATGAAATAACACATATGGAATCATGTAGTAACCAAAAAAGTGTTAAACAAATCAAAGTATATTTTATATTTGAGATTCTTCAAATAGCCACAGTTTGCCTTGATGACAGCTTTGCACACACTTGGCATTCTCTCAACCAGCGTGAGGTAGTCACCTGGAATGCATTTCAGTTAACAGGTGTGCCTTCTTAAAAGTTAATTTGTGGAATTTCTTTCCTTCTTAATGCATTTGAGCCAATCAGTTGCGTTGTGGCAAGGTAGGGGTGGTATACATAAGATAGCCATATTTGGTAAAAGACCAAGTACATATTATGGCAAGAACAGCTCAAATAAGACCAAGTCCATATTATGGCAAGAACAGTTCAAATAAGCAAAGAAAAACAACAGTCCATCATTACTTTAAGAGATGAAGGTCAGTCAATTCGGAACATTTCAAGAACTTTGAAAGTTTCTTGAAGTGCAGTCGCAAAAAGCATCAAGCGCTATGATGGAACTGGCTCTCATGATGGAACAGGACGCCCACCGGAATGGAAGACCCAGAGTTGCCTCTGCTGCAGAGGATACGTTCATTAGAGTTACCAGCATCAGAAATTGCAGCCCAAATAAATGCTTCACAGAGTTCACGTAACAGACACATCTCAACATCAACTGTTCAGAGGAGACTGTGTGAATCAGGCCTTCATGGTCGAATTGCTGCAAAGAAACAATTACTAAAGGACATCAATAAGACGAAGATACTTGCTTGGGACAAGAAACACGAGCAATGGACATTAGACCGGGTGAAATTTGTCCTTGGGTCTGGAGTCCAAATTGGAGATTTTTGGTTCCAACCGCCGTGTGTGGGTGAACGGATGATCTTCGCAAGTGTATTTCCCACCATAAAGCACGAAGGAGGTGTTGTGGTGTGGGGGTGCATTGCTGGTGACACTGTCTGTGATTTATTTAGAATTCAAGGCACACTTAACCAGCATGGCTACGACAGCATTCTGCAGCGATATGCCATCCCATCTGGTTTGGGCTATCATTTGTTTTTCAACAGCACAATGACCCAACACACTTCCAGGCTGTGTAATGGCTGTTTTACCAAGAAGGAGAATGTTGGAGTGCTGCATCAGATGACCTAGCCTCCACAATCCCCTGACCTCAACCAAATTGAGATGGTTTGTGATGAGTTGGACCGCAGAGTGAAGGAAAAGCAGCCAACAAGTGCTCAGCATATGTGGGAACTCCTTCCAGACTGTTGGAAAATAATTCCAGGTGAAGCTGGTTGAGAGAATGCCAAGAGTTTGCAACACTGTCATCAAGGCAAAGGGTGGCTATTTGAAGAATCTCAAATCTCAAATATATTTTGAATTGTTTAACACTTTTTTTGGTTACTACATGATTCCATATGTGTTATTTCATAGTTTTGATGTCTTCACTATTATTCTACAATGTAGAAAATAGTAAAAATAAAGAATAAGCCTTGAATGTTCTAAAACTTTTGACTGGTATTGTATATGTACATATCTACCTCAATTACCTGCTACCCTTGCACATCGTTACTCATTGTGTATTTATTCCTCGTGTTTATTATTTTTCTATAATGTTTTCAAATTTTTGAAAACATCTCTCTGCTGGGAAAGGCCCATATGTTGGGAAATTGTTGGGAAAGGCCCATACGCATTTCACTTTTAGACTACACCTGTTGTTTATGAAGCATGTGACAAATACAATTTGATTT